>NC_048308.1:64613385-64913385 GCF_013100865.1 Trachemys scripta elegans | reverse complement strand
GCTAGCCAGGTTGCTAAGTGTGTGGCATCAAGCTCTGATGAAGTGCAAGAAATTACCTTTGTAACAGCAGTGGTGTCTCTTGAATGCAGTTAGACACTTCATTAGTGCTGATAAGGTGTGAAAAATTATCTTTCAAACTACAGTAGTATCACCTGAATTCAATTAGCACCACTACATATGTTTCAAATCATGGCTGCAGGTGACACATAGGGCAGGCTGCTGCAATGTTAGCGCTTAATCCTGTCTGGGTGAATCATGGAAATTGCTGCAAAACAGTGAAATTAATACAGTTCAGTAGCATTAACATTCAATTAAATATTTGTTTCAATGACCATCCAATTTCAGGCGGGTGAATCAAGGGGCTTTGACAGCTGCTGCCAAAACTGCTTGTTTAAATGTGCGCAAAGGAGGGTATCAGACAGCTTCCTGACCTACACACATTTAAATGGCTTTGTTAAATTAGCCTTTCAGAGTGGCAAAACCACGCCTCTTACAGCTTTCCTAGGCCTCGTCTCCATTGCTAAAAATGGTATATTTTGGTATGTTGGGGGTGGTTAATGTGTTAACATGAGCTATCCCAAAGTAAAAACAGTGGAGACAAGGTAAATTAGGCAAGGTCAGTACTATACCCCTGCCTGGGGCTCACCTCACCTCAGGGTAAAACTACAGGATAATCTAAAATACCGGATTTGCATTTCTGTCCTATTCATTGTATTGTACACCACTACCAAGTCCCCAGTTATCCATCTCCTCTCTAAACTAAACTAGATCTGGACTTGCCAGTCTCTCTTCATGCCTTGAATATTTTTTGTCAACAGCCTCTGAACCCTTTCTATTTCTGCTATCTCTCTTGAAAGAGAGGGTAACCAAATGGAACACAGTAGTCCACGGGGGAGGGCGGGATGTAGAAGTGACTTACATAATGGCATTATAGTCTTTTCAGTATTTTTTTAGCTATTACTTATGTGGAACGCTATCTGATGCTTTAGAAACTTGTAGGGAGGCGTTAGTGCTTCTTTAATCATGGATGAAAAACTGGCTATGAATCTTTCCACTTTCAAGAACAATCTGCAAGCACCACCATTTTTTACTTGTTTCCCCCTCTCCCCCTTTTAAACTAAATAAATAATTATGGGAAGCAAGGCAACATCCAGGGAAATTATGCACTTGGCAGCATACATATACTGATTCTTTCAGTTATAGCAGACTGACATCTTTACATTGTTCATTGATTTGTAAGGCCAGAAGGAAACACTATGGTCATCTAATTTAACCTCCTACATAACACAGATCCTAGAAGTCATTGGGTGACCTTCTGCATCAAGCCAAATAAAAATGTGGTTGAATTAGTGCATCTCTGAAAAATATCCAATCTTCTTTGAATTTATTATTGCTCAGTTTTTATTGGTGTATTTTCACCATGTGTGGCATTCTATATTGGAATAATTTCTCTAAAACATATTAGCTATAACAACAAAAAAGAGCTATTAGAACCTGAGATTCCCTGGCTCTGTATCTAAATTCAAATCCTACCCTTGGCTGATAGAATTTGTGTGCTGTGAAGTTAGACATGTTTATGCCTCACCTTTCTAATGAAGCAGATGTGCCAATTACAAATGTGTTTCTCTCTCTCTTTTTTTTTCTTCCCTCAGTAAATAATGAGCATACAAGACAGATCTCAGCAAAAGCACTTCCTACTGCCTCTTTCAATGTAGGACGAACGCCCAAGCAGTCTGAAGTGCTGGTTATAGGTTAGTGGGGAAGTCCCTTCTGCAAACCCCAGGAAGCTATAGATTTGCAGCCCCAAAAAAAGTTTTTATTCAAGTATGCAGTGTAACAGCAGAAGAACGAAAACCACTTTTTGCACAGTTCATTTTAATTGGCGCTGTAGTTGCTTTGCCCAGCAACTGGGGGGAAGATCATAGTGGTAGCTAGACAATAAAGAGAATAGAGCAGTCATTTACTTTCAGAAGAAAACTGCACCTTAATTTTATTTATCATTTCTATCTAGATTATAAGCTCTTTGGGGCAGGGGCCAGCTTGTTGTTTTGTGTTTGTACAGCACCTAGCACAATGGGGTCCTGTCCCATGACTGGGGGTCCTAGGTGCTACGAAAATACAATAATAATTAGTAAACATTTGATTTTTTTTCTTCAAGTTCTGGATCCCTGTTTTATTGTATAAGGACCTGAAGACCAGGAGAAAAATGCATTTTGACTCTAAACATTGCCTTGGATGACTAAGGATTTGGCACTAAGCATGGACAAACAACTAATTTGGATACCCATCCCTCTCAAACCAACACCAGATCTGCACTGATTCTAGTACGAAATTTATATGTTAGGTTACATGGTTTTCAGAGGACAGATGCTCAGCGGTATCTGAAAAAAAGACCCCTCTTGGGTGTCTCATGTTAAGCACCCAAAGTCTTAGTCTTCAGCAATATTTCATTTCCCACTCTTACAATCAGAGTAATTGTTTTTCTGTATATTTTGCTTCTTCCTTTTCCCCTATTACATTTCTTTTTCTTCTCTCTCTCTCATTCTGCCATTTTCTTTTTCATGGACTCCTCCCAATCTCACTTATGGCATCTCTCCCTCTGTCCTCTTTTAGTTTCAGCTAGATGTTTTCATAGTTATTTTTCATAACACTCATGTCATGATGGCAATTCCTGCTGGTTATGAATTCAGTGACTCCCTCTTGAAATGGCCTCGCTTAGCTTCCTTAATGTTTGCTGGGTGTGGGTTCAATGGCAGATTGCGCAAGGACCCACATACCTAGGCCACAGCAAGATCCCAAATTGTTTCCAGCAGAAAATGCTGCGATGTGGAATAATAACCAAGTAAAATGAGAATGTATGTCAGGGTGAGATCACTGGAGAATTCAGTTTGGGAAGCAGAGAAAAAAGAACCATTCATAGAGCCACTTGTGAATGCTGCGAACTGAGCAGCTATGCAGAACTGCCAAGTCTCACTCCAGGGCTGGGCCTCTGAGGTTCTGAGCATCCCTTGAAAGAGAGCAAGTGCCTTTAAACTCCAGTTGGCATGAGCGGGATCAAGATTAGGTCCTCAGTTTGAAGGCTGTTCTTGATGGACAGCATCTCACTTTGTGCTGAAGGGGTTTGCAAGGTGATTCAAATAGTCAGGGAGGACTTTACACAGTCAGAATGTTTTAAATCTCACTCACCTAAATTGTCTTAAGTTCACAGCCTGCTCTTTGGCTGAAGGCTCTGGGCCAGGTTCCCTGGTCTACAGAAATGCAGTGCAAAGATGAACGTAACTTGGATGAAAATGCGATGGGAGAATTTCCTCTGTGTGCGGAACACTTTCCTGGCATGAAGTTGGGCCAGCAGCCCCATGCCATCTCCAGACCCCAGCATGGGGGCGGGGAGAAAGGGAGTGGGTCAGGATGGTGTTCGTACTAATTTCGATGGAATGAATAGGTGCCAAAGGTGTTAACGTAACCCAGTGACTGTCCAATATTGAAATGTGTTAAACAAGGTTCATGGTTTGGTATACAGAGACTTTAGCTTCCTTAGTACTATAGCAAACACACTGTTAAAAATCCTTTAAACTTTTTTTTATGAACTATACAGGAAAAAAAAAAAGAAAAAACAGGTAAAACATTTGAAATGTAAAATATTAAGTAAGGCTTTTACTTTAACAACATTTCTTATTCCCTTTCCCTTTTTAGCTGGAGAGAGTTTTAGAAGGAAAAAAACTCCTTGTCTGACAGTTTTTAGAGGGTATTAAAGATGGTTTTAGCTGGTTATTTTGGGGGGAAGGGGTGGAGGGGAGGTAAAGGAGAAGAAATTAGTTGAGGTGAGCTGAAGTTGCTGCTGCAGTCTGATCCCATTTCATCCATGTGGTGCTTGGGATTCAGTTGGATCTGGTAGTGGGGGCGATGTCATCTGGATCCCTCTCTTGAGCCAGTCGGTCAGGACAACTCACAGGATCAGGATGATGAAAGCCTGGCAATGGCGGTGGCAGTAGCCTCTTTCTTCCACATTTTCTCTCCAAAGTCTGTCTTTAAGGATCCGAAATAGTCCATCGTTATTTTGTCCACCAATTAGGCCTAGTTTCTGACACACCAATTTTGGTTCACTGATTTTCTGGACCCACAGATTCTTGTTTACCAAGCATGATCTTAACACAGTCCTTGAATTATATCAATAGGCCTTTTTGTAGACTAATTCAGTCTTTCTGTCTCCCTTTCATACATTTCCCCATCAATGTTTGTTATCGGTCATAGAATCATAGGACTGGAAGGGACCTCGAGAGCTCATCTAGTCCAGTCTCCTGCACTCATGGCAGCACTAAGTATTATCTGGACCATTCCTGACAGGTGTTTATCTAACCGACTCTTAAAAATCTCCAATGATGGAGATTCTACAACCTCCCTAGGCAATTTATTCCAGTGCTTAACCACCCTGACCGGAAGTTTTTCCTAATGTCCAACCTAAACGGCCCTTGCTGCAATTTAAGCCCAATGCTTCTTGTCCTATCCTCAGAGGTTAAGGAGAACAATTTTTCTACCTCCTCCTTGTAACAACCTTTTATGTACTTTCATGTCCCCTCTCAGTCTTCTCTTTTCCAGACTAAACAAACCCAATTTTTTCAATCTTCCCTCATAGGCCATGTTTTCTAGACCTTTAATCATTTTAGTTGCTCTTCTCTGGACTTTCTCCAATTTGTCCACATCTTTCCTGAAATGTGGCGCCCAGAACAGGACACAATACTCCAGTTGAGGCCTAATCAGTGTGGAGTAGAGCAGAAGAATTACTTCTTGTGGCTTGCTTACAACACTCCTGTTAATACATCCCAGAATGAATGATGTTCGCTTTTTTTTTTTTTTTTGCTTGTTTTTGTTTTTTGCAACAGTGCTACACTGTTGACTTGTATTTAGCTTATGGTCCACTATGACCCCCAGATCCCTTTCTGCAGGACTCCTCCCTAGGCAGTCATTTCCCATTTTGTATGTGTGCAATTGATTGCTCCTTCCTAAGTGGAATACTTTGCATTTGTCCTTGTTGAATTTTCCTATTTACTTCAGACCATTTCTCTAGTTTGTCCAGATCATTTTGAATTTTAATCCTATCCTCCAAAGCACTTGCAACCCCGCCCAGCTTGGTATCGTGCGCAAACTTTATGTGAGCTCTCTATAGCATTATCTAAATCACTGAAGATATTGAACAGAACCAGACTGAGAACCGATCCCTACAGGACCCCACTCATTATGCCCTTCCAGCATGACTGTGAATCACTGATTACTACTCTCTGGGAATAGTTTTCCAACCAGTTTTGCACTCACCTTATAGTAGCTCCATCTAGATTGCATTTCCCTAGTTTGTTTATGAGATGGTCATGTGAGTCAGTATCAAAAGCTCTACAAAAGTCAAGATATGGTGACATCTTATCAACTTTTACATACTTTTTACAGTTGAGTTCACAATTGGAGTAAATCTGTAGGCCCAGTTATGACAACAGTGTTTGATCCTCCAGTGGTATAAGGTCCCACAGGGCTTAAATTAGAGCTGCCTCTCTGCAAGTGTAATTGGCAGTGGGTGGCTTAAGATTTGCTTAGTTTCTGTGATAATTTGGCCTTACTGATGTTACAAAATTCCCCTGTCCTGAAAGGTTTTTAGGGACTAGACTTGAAAGTTGTTCCAGGAACTGTGGCCAGCCATTTTCAGACTGCATTGATGGGGTTTAACTATTTTAAGTTGTTGCTAAAAAAAACAATGTTGATTGTTACAGGAGTGCTGTGTAAAAGAGATGTATGCATATATGTAAATAGGCCAGATGCCAATAGATGGTGCTCAAGAATATGTGGCATAGTTTCTGGGTTTTGTAGGACCAATAAAATTTGTTGGTTGCACTGCAACTCTTGACATTGATCTTAGGAATGTTTTCTCATTGAATCTTCGGCTCTTCATCCATGTGCTAATTGCGTCTATGTACTGGACCATCTTGGCAATGAGACAAACTCTAAACAAAGTAAGAGAGGTTGTGGAGATCATATGAATGATAAAATAGGAGGTACTGTTTGAAGAGATGGACTTCAAGAAGGGACGTGAAGGAAAAGAATTAAGAACATGTGCTGCAGTTATTTCCAAGTACACAAGATAGCAAAACCAAGATCACCAAACAAAGTGTAGGAAATGAAAGCAGGGATAAAGTTAAAGGATTGGGGAAAATGTAATGAGTAAAGGGGGAGTGGCTTGGGGAGTATCTGGAATGTCCAGGTGTGCTCTGATATAAATACTTACAAAGTCAAACATCCATTTGAAATAGTCTTAAGTTTTACCTTGGGGCAGTAAAACAAAGGTCAATGAAAGCTCTTGTCTTACCAAGAAAACAGCAGAACATGTGTTACTGAGCCATCAGAACCAGCAGAACGTCCCAAAGCAATGGGCTGTCTCCAGAATAATCTCTATCCTGGCATTCATCCTTCTAATGTTCCCGAAAGGCCTGACTTCCTCAGATCCCGGCTCGGATTGTCCTTGTCAGAACTATTCACTCCTTTGCACAGAGGTTTCAGAGGGGATCACTATAACATGCAAATATAGGAAGGTCAAGACCTAGAATTCTGGCCTGTGGGGTAAAAACTCAATAAGTTAGGCAGCCCTAGTCAACTGCATTTTATAAAGGATTAAGCCATGAGTTTTCTGTGAATTCTTCTTCAGTTTGGGGGGAAAAGTCCCACTGAATGGGACTATCCATATCTGCAGAATCAGGACTTTAAAAATTGATTTAAGACTCACGAGGTGAAATTCTATGGCCTGTGTTATGCAGGGGCTCAGATGATCATAACTGCCCTTTCTGGCCTTATAATCTATTAATTTATTTAATGCCACAGATGGTCTTTCATAAGCAAATACAAGACTGAGTCCCTGCCCTAGGAAGCTTTGAGTCTAGGACGTGATCCTGCAAGCCATCATGGGCTTCATCCAAAGCCCAGTGAAGTCAACAGGAAGAACTTCATTGACTTCAGTGGGCTTTGGATCAGACCCTTATAAGTAGCCCCTACTCATGCAAGTAGCCCCACTACTCAAGTGAACAAGGGTTGCATGCGGCAGGATCAGGATCTGAACAAGCATGTCTGTGTAATCACATTTTGGGCTTAGAGACATGCGTGGGCAGGGTTAAAGGAGGGGGTATTTCTTGACGCTTGACAGGAAGAAAGCATGAGGGAGCTCAGATTTATTGCTGTTGGATTGTTTGTGAGGCTGCATCATTTAGAAATCCATGTAAATCAATAAAAAGTTTGGCTCATGATGGATTCAAAATATTGGGCCTTATTTTCTCATTGAAATAAATGAGAGTTGAAAGCATTGGCAAGAGGCACTCGGCGCCCTGCTGAAATAGGCCCTAATCATCCATTTTAAGGTCCAAAACCAGAAAGATCCTTAAGCCTTGCCTAACTTGAAACACATGAATAGTCAGTTTGGGAGCATTCTTATGCCTAAAGTTAGTCCAGTGCTTAAGTACCTCACTGAATCTGGGCTATAATTCTGAGGAGACATTAATGTATCACATTTCTGTGGATGGAGATCACAGAGGCACCTTAGGGAGGGGAAAAGGAAAGCAAAAAATATCATGTGCTGATAACTGTTGCAAGGGAGAGCTCAGTAAATTACAAGAAGCTGGTATCAGATTCCAAGGGCAGGTGGAATTTCTGGATTAAGAGTAACAGAAAATCAAATAGTAACCCGAAAGTGATAACATTCGCTTGAGTCTGTAGGTGGCTTTTTATGGATTTATCAGTTATCTGCTAGAAAAAAATATGTTTCTCTTTGAGGTACTGCATTATACTGATAGTTATACAATCAGTATCTATGACCTGACAAAACAGAGATTTTCCCCCCTATGACAACTCTTTCAATATACAGCTACATGTTGCTCTATATAAGCCTGTTGCATCTTGTAACTATATTGGCAATACATTTAAACAGATAGGCTTCAGGGAGTTTGTGATGGGGTGTCCACCCCACACAGGACTGGAAGAGGTTAAGAGGGCGAGGTAGGCCTATTAACTCCACTTGATGCTTCTGGGCTGAAGGGAGAGCGAGGGAGCAGGGAATTGATTACAAGCAGGCTCAGTTGGGCAGGAACAGTTGGGGCCTAAAGCCAGGAAGCTGGAAACGGGCTGCTGCTGGGAAAGGGCTGTCACTCCCTGGGAACAGGGAGGAGTGTCTAGAGGCTGCAGAGACGTGTAGGCTGCATCCCTCCCTGGGAAGAGGGAAAAGGGTTTGGAGGTGGTACACCCAGAGAAAGGAGTGGAATCAGAAGTTGTAGGAAGCAGTCCTCATGCTTCCTGCAATTTCTTTCCCAGAGGCCACCTGGCTATGGGGAGTGAGGATGCCACATAAGTCCTAGTGCTCCCAGAGGAGTTCCCTACACAGGTCTGTGTTCTGGGGCAGCTGGTGAGAAGGAAAAGCCTCAGCTCAACCCCATCTCCCTGAGTGATGCAGTCCCTGCTTCATTTGCTGTTGCGGCTGCTCTCCCAGCTTCAAGTCCTCGGCTGTGCCCCACTAATGGCTGAACAGTTGAGCTGAGCCGTATTCAGGGATGTAACAGGGCGGCTTGCCTGATGCACTGGAGAGCTGGGAACTAAGCCAGCCCTGGTAACAGGATGGTCTCCACCTGAGAGGAATCAGGTGATCCTAATACAAAAGGAGCAGGCAGTTGCAGTGAAGCTGCAGCTAGGTTTGTACACACTGTGGAGAGCAAGAAGAGTCCTGCGGGGCTGAAGCTCAAGAAGCAGGAAAGAGGTGGGGAGGCCTAGGAGAGACCCTGAATAGACTGCAACAGCCCAGCTGCAAAGGCCTCTAGAGAAGGACAGAGGCCTGGGGAAGCAGAAGGTTCCTCAGGGAGGTGGCAGCTGTGTTCAGCTGAAACTAGGATGAAGACTGAGTTCACATCCTATTTTTAAAAGACTTTTTGTGAGATAGTGGACTACTGGGTGCAGAGACACTGACATGGGGTTGAGAGGCCTACAGGGTCAACATGTATCTGAGGACTGAACCCCAGAAGGGGATAGTTTGAACTATCTCTGAACTGAGTGAATTCCAAATGGAGCCTGAGAAGAGGGAAAACAGAGGCACTTGAGAGGCACTCAGCATAACCCTCAAAGAGCCAGGCTCTTGAGATGGCTGGCCATGTTACAAGGGAGGAGTGACTTGCTGTTGGCAAAGGACAGAAGCACATCACTACATCTCCTAGAGGAATTATGGCTTCTTTAGCACCAGGCCCTCCATGAGAATGTTCCTAGACCAGCACTACTACACCCCATCTCTTTCAGTATAGCTTGTGGCACAAGCTAGCCCTGAATATTCAAAAGCAAGATAAAGAGTAATCATTTAGATTCTTCTACTTTATGGAATCTATCTAGGTGTTTATGCTGTGCCCATCACTGTGGTATGGAGAGGTATGTATGTCTGAACCATGATAATAGACGTAATTTTTTTCAAAGAAAGTGTATAAAGTGATGGTATGTCCTAGTTTTTCATAAATGTCCCAGAAACCTCTTTCAGGACATCTGGAATATCCTGGTTTTTAATTTAATCCATCAAAATGTAGTAGCTTTATACCTGCAGGTTGTTAGTTTACAGCCTATTGCTAAAGAATAGAATTTGCTCTGTGTTTACCAATAGTCCAATGGAACAAGTGTTCTGTGCTACGAACAGTGTTTGGAGTGAAAAGTGGAATGAATGGAAATGCTATCAAAGCTGTTCTTCTGTACAAAGTGAATGTTAGTGACATTCACTAACATTAGTGACCTGTTTAGTATATTTCATGAGAAATGCATTCAGATAGTTACACGGGAGAGGGGAGAAATCTCCAGTCCACGAATAGGCCCCTGTCCGCTGTTGAGTTACAAACTGGCCATAGCATCACCAGTACAGATCCTGTACTTTAGTTTTCTGTGTATTTTGCAATCCTAAAATGTGTTTGCCACACAAATTACCCTACTTCTGGATTTTCAAAATATGATCACCTTGTTTGACTAGGCCTAGAAAAAAGGTTCGCAATGAAAACATACTGGTGACTTGTTAAGGGGAAGGGTTTTTAATATCTTCCTAAAATGTAATTGTTGCTTGCAATCAAATTACTGATTGATTTTACTTTAGTCACAAATTACTTCTGTGGCATTCATGTTCCATCACACACACCCAGCAGGAACCAGTCATGCTTTTGAAGATTTGCACAGAAGATATTCCTGAACTACAAAGTATGGATCAAAGTCTTAACTTCCCCAAACTAGAGAAGGTTCAGATCAACAGTTTGTTTTAGACCCATCTCTGATTAGCGCAGGATATAGCCATAAGCCACCTTCACTTGAACAATTGAATGGCAGGATGTAGATTCCTTGTAGAAAATTAACAGAATATATGGGTCTGTTGTACTCCCCAATTCAGGAAAGCACTTACACATGGGCATATGCCCTTTTGACTTCAAGGGTACGTTTAGTTAAGTACATGTTTTAAGTGTTTTCCTGAGTAAAGATCCTGGTTCAGGTTAGCAACATGGCTTTCAACCATGCAAACCAGGACTGGCTTACAGGTGAGAGCGGGAAAACATGTGAAACTTAGCGGTTTCAAATGGTTTTCCTCTGATCACAGGCGGCATAGTTTCACTCACATGTGAAACTCAAAGCAAAACTGAAAAAAGACTTGGCACTAGACCTTGTGAACTGAAACTGCTGAAAGTGGCACATCTCTCTTTATTCTCCCTTCTCCGAGCATGGTTAACTTCCACTAACATTCATAAACTGAATTATCTTAAATCCTTTTAGGGCAACATTCTCAATAGCATAGCTAAGGGAACAGAAAAAAATATATAAATCTGCCCCATTATCGCTGATCGTCCAAATTAGGTGTGGTGCTGCTGTTATTCCACCCATATGCCACTGAAATCATTAGAATATTCAAGCATGATTGGTGTGCTTTATGGGCCACAGGTAGCATATTGAATGGCATGCGAGGGGTTAAAGTAAGGTAACAATATTGAGATTCCGCAAACAAATTCTAAGCTAAAACAAAAAGTGAGTTTCTAGTTTGCCTCATGGTGTTGTCTGCAGTTGAAAACCTCCTGAACTTTATCCTAAATACAGTTGCTCCTTTTTGACCTGAGAGGCTAGTCAAATTTCAGGGCCCTGGGGATGTTCCACTTGGAAGTAGACACTGATGGAATTTGATATTTTCTTTGATGCAATCTTGCTTATTACCGAGGCATGCATAAAGTCTGGCATCTCCAAACGTGGGCGGAACCAAAATCAAGGGATCGAAGCGATCCCTTTGGTTACTGCCCCGATTCTCTTTAGTCAGAACCAGACTCCCTCTCCTCTCTTTCCAGGGTCAAACCCTCACTATGCTCACAGGCTACTTGCTTGGCTTTCTTGCTGTTTGCTTCTGCAGCTCTCTGTTCTTTCCCTGACAGCTATGCTAATTGAAGTGTGCATCCATATCCAATCTCAACGAGCTTTCTAAGCCAAGCACCTTTCAGCATAACCATACATATTTACAACAATATCCAGGTACAATGGGGCATGCTAAAAGTAGGGTTTTTTATTTTAATTGTTAACTTCCTTATAGTTGTACATTTAGAGTAAATACTAAGGGCCAAACAACTGTATTCCGATTTTGTGCACACATCTGTGTGTCTAAAATACACCCTTGTTTGAGCAACTGGGCATTTGTGTGCACAACTTAAGGAGCGAGGCATGCAGGGATCCAGGTTATGCATACATTACTTTTTTTTTTTTTTACATGCATACCTTTAAGCCTTATTTGACAACTTGGCTTCATATAGTGCAGATTGTTTGGTGCCTTGTGGATTCAAATCTGTTCTCAGTTTTAGCATGGAAGATGCACACAACATTTTGATTCTCAAGGGCCTACTTGCATTGAGAAGTGACAAGTTATGTCTATTTCCCCCTATGATTATTTGCAACTGTGTGCCATCTTTTGATACTATTTATTATGCATTATTCTGCGTGTGTGTGTGTGTGTGTGTGTGAGAGAGAGAATAATCAAAAAGCATGTTGGGTCAGATTTAGTTTGATAGTTCCGCTGCCTCCCAACAGAGGCTAATATCTGATGAGAATCCTGCAGTAATCTGTTTAATGGAATGGTGTGGGCAGGAAGACACCAACCTTTCACTTCTGGAGTACTAAATACCTCTCTTGTCCTAGTTCGCAAATTAAAACCAGATCATTGCAAACACCAAAGTGTTTAGGGCCAATTTGTTTGTTGTGGCTGCTAGAGTGACATAAAATCTGGACTGAGGAATAGCTGTGTCCCCTCAATTTGCCAATCTGGGGTGCCTTTTGCACTGCTTCGCTGTGGGAGCAACCACTCTTTGCCTTGCTTTCACACAGCCTCTAGCTTGTAAATTACTCCCAGCTGAGTTATGAGTGCTTCTAGCCAGCCACTCCTGAATTGTATTGCAGAGTGGCACCAGTAAATTCCCAGTCCCAGACTTGTCCCCAGAAATGTGCATCTTGTACTGCCCAGTTCTGTCCTTCTGTGCAGTACAAGCACATAGAAAGTCTGTCATTTTATTAATAGAAAATGATATGCACAAACTCTTTTATCTCAAATCAAGTTTCCCAAATACTTCAATCCAAAAATACACGGGTTTAGATAAAACAATAAAACAAGTTTATTAACTACAGAAAGATAGATTTTGAGTGATTACAGGTAATGAGGCATAAAATTAAGAATTGGTTACAAAGAATTAGTTTAGGTATTAGTTTGCATTTTAACTTATCAAGCTAAGTGAATTCAAAGCAAAGATTTCTCTCACCATATGCTTACAGCAGTCTGACTGGATCTTTCAGCCAGGATCCCCCACCCCCAGTTCAATGATGCTCCTTTTGTCTTTCAAACATTGTTGATGCCATGAGGGGAGAGAGGAGATTTGGGGCCTCTGTTCCTCATTTTTATATCTTTTCCTCCTCTTTAACAATCATCTCCAGCTGAGGGTCAGGCAAGAGCCAGTCTGTTTACACGAGATGTACATTTCTCGCTCACACCCTTCTTCCTGCCAAAGAATGGCTGCTAAACCAAGTGATAGTTCATTTGATTTTGTTGACACCTGGCTGAGGCAAAAGTTTGCCTTTGTCTCTGAGGAACCGGTCTGTGCCCGCTTTTCCAAACTTGGAGCACGTCTCAGCCACGTCATACAGTAGAATCTTATAACTTTACATATAATGTTGCTACACACATTTTACCAGGACATTAATGATCAGAAAATTGAGTTTTCAAATGATGCCTCACAAGTGACATGTTTTACAAAACTGTGATAAATTTTGTACAAAGGATGGAACCTGAGGGTACAGACTCTCACACCTAACCAAGCATATTTTCTATTTGGTTCAATTTCAGCAGACTTAGATGACTGAGGAGAATGCCCCACAGCCTATTATCCTTCTTAAAAACTCTGCAGTATTGCTGCTGATGTCTGGGGGCGGGAAAAGGAAAGGGGTTGATGGCCTAACCCCGCACCCTTTATTCTGGGACCAAGTCACTGTTTCCCTTCACTGTACCCAATAAGGTCTTTAGAGGGCTACTAGGTCTGGGCTGTTTAACACTCCCTTCAAGTCCATTTCCAAAGTCTTTGGAAAACATAGCACCTGATCTAGAGCCCACAGAAGTCAATGGAAAAACTCCCATTCATTGAGGTGGGCTTTGGATTCAGCCCATATCCCTACAAATTCAAAGAGCTTCACTTTTTTTCTGTCTCACTTGCCTCTGCTCTTCAGGGCTCACTTGAAACCTGAAAGATGACACCAGGAGACTGAGACTTGCAGTGTTTCCAACACAGTGAAAAGCAGAAGGTGTTAGAAATCTTGTTCCTGTGGGCTTTCCAGCAGAGTTTCTAGGCCAAAAATGTTCAGGTACGTTTGACTACATTTTGAGACAGCCTGCGTGAAAGCTACTGTCTCTAATGACAGGTTTCAGAATAGCAGCCATGTTAGTCTGTATCTGCAAAAAGAAGAAGTGAGCTGTAGTCCACGAAAGCTTATGCTCTAATAAATTTGTTAGTCTCTAAGGTGCCACAAGTACTCCTGTTCTTTTTACTGGCTCTAATCACATTCTTCCTTTCAGCCAAAAATATTTTCACCTCACAGATGTGATATTTCTGACACTAATGCAATCGTATTAGGGGTGAGGTTTTTCCAGTTTCATCACCTTGCCCAAGGGCTGTTCACTCTCAAGCATTGTTGAAGGGTGTGAAATCTCCCCAGCAAATTGTCCTTTGAACATATGGGGCCAAGGTTTCCAAAATACTATTAATGTATTGCAGTAGCACTAGGCACCCTAGTGAAGGATCAGGACCACATTGTGCTTGGTGCTGTACAGACAAAACAAAAAAGAGAGTCCCGGTCCCAAAGAATTTACAGTCTGAGTGGAAGATAAGAGATGATAGGTGGATATAAACACATAGGGTGAGTACAAGGAGCCAAAATAGCTCAGCTCCAATTTAGGCACAAAACTACACGCACACCAAAAAATCCCTCATGTTGGCTGTTGAGATCCAAAATCTGGCAAAAAATGTCACCCTGAGAGCAGCTAAGAGCTGAGGACACTTGAAAATATGGCCCATTATGCAGAAGTTTAAAAAGGAAAGGTCATGTTCATCTACAAGAAAACCATGGGGTAAAAATGACACATCTGCTCCATCTTGTGGCAAGCATTATAACTGCACATGCCTCCTAATAATTCTGAACAAGTATCAGGAATCCTGATATGCTAAAGTTTTCTGAACCTGAATACCTGATCTCAAGTTTGGAATGGAGATTACCTTTCTTAGTGTGGCTGATTTGTATTGGTGACACTTAACTTTCAAGTCAATTTCGAGATCAATCACAAGATATTCTGTCAAATAACACTAGTGAGTTGACACTAAGAGAATTAATGAATTATTTGTATTTCCATAGCACCTAAGAGTCCTAGTCATGGACCAAGGCCCTATTGTGCTAGGTGCTGCACAAACACAGAATAAAAAGACTCTTTTTCCTGAAGAGTTTACAATCTAAGTTATAGGTCAGGTAGGCAATTTTCCATTGCATCTTTTCTCAACGGGAAATTACCATTTGAACTCAATGAATTGTTTTAATTTTTCATCTGAAAACCAGAAACTTAAAGCTTTCAGTTTTTCAATGAAAAGTTGACGTTTTCCATGGAAAAGAGACTCCAATCTCCAATTAGTTCTACTGAGTTACAGATCACAATGGGATTTAAAAACATATACACAAAGAATTGTTTCCTCCTCTCATTATTTTAATAGAAGTAACATTTAACTACAGCTAATAGATCATTATTATAAGTTTTAAATTACCGAATCTAAGGATCACTTGATCAGCTGAAGATTTAAGGCCTGAATCTCAAAGTCTAGATTTCCATTTCAGTCCAAGTGATCATAACTATAAAATCTTATATTAATGTAACACCTTTCACCCTAAAGATCCCAAAGTGTAACTATGGGCTAGTTTTACTATGGGTTTTCATTTTCTTCAACAGATCTAATTCAAAATGCAGGGCCCCTGGTGGAAGGAAGTCCACCATGGATGAGGGTAGGCTGAAGTGGCAAAAACAGCCAGTGCTACTGGAGGGCATGGGGCCATCAAGGTCTAGTACAGCCCAATGCTTGTTAAAGGTCTTAAAGCTCTTGAGCTGCTCTGACAGAATTATGGTTTTGTATTACAGGCGTGAAATTTTGGAAACTTGGCCAATTTGGCAGTGTTGAGTTGTGCTTTGAGATTTTGAGTTGGTTCAAATCTACAGTTCAGCACAAAACTTGCTGGGTTGGGGCATAATCTGAGGCACATGGAAACTGAAGAAAAACTTTGCATGAAAACCTGTGAAACCAGACCCTACAATTTCACATGGTCTTGGGGTTTCTTCTCCCATCTGTTGCCCATAGTCACACAGGAAGTCTGCAAATCCATTAACTGCTGTGTGTAGGATTTTGCAAAAGTACCTAAGGCAGCTAGTCAATGGAACTTATGCTCCTAACTGCTGATGGTAGCTTTGAATCCTCCGTGCCTTGGCTAAACCATCTGTAAGTTGTAAGCAATGCTTACCTCTTAGGTGTGCTATTTATTTGGTAGAACCCAAGATTGTAGTAGGCCCAGCACAGAATTCTGAGACAAAGATGTAATACTTTTAAGTAAAGAGAGGTCATGTGGCAGAGTAAATAAGGGCACAGGTCATGGAGACAGGAGCTGTGAGTTCTGCAGCTCTGCCACTAACTGGCTTTGTGACCTTGGTAAACTTAGCCATATAAACATCCAGTCCTTTTTTTAATCTTGCTATGAGGAATAGCCATAGTTAAAATAGTTAATGTTAACACACGCTTTGGAAGAAATATTAATCCTTATGCTTCCCGGTTTAAGGCAACATCTACTGTAGTTTTTCTTGCAGCCTCTTCTGAAGCATGTGGCACTGGCCACTTTCAGAGACAAGATGGTGGACTACGTGGATCAAGAGTCTGATCCAGTAGGGCAATTCCTATGTTCCCAAGCTGTAGTCCTGCCCCAGAATAGCTGACTGTATGAGCAGGAGCGGCGTCAGGGTTTTTGTCGCCTTAGGCGGGGGTCCTTCCGCGCTCCCGGCCTTCAGGGCACTTCGGCGGCGGGTCCCGGAGCGAGTGAAGGACCCACCGCAGAATTGCCGCAGAAGACCCGGAGCGTGGAAGGACCCCCTGCCGCCGAATTGCCGCCCCCCCCCAAATCCTGGTGCCCTAGGCGACCACCTAGGTCGCCTAAATGGAAGCGCCGGCCCTGTGTATGAGGCCCTGATGATCCGGCAAGTTGATTCATGGCGGTGAGTCCCTGCCCCTGTCCTGAGCCCCATTATAGTAAGCAAACATTTTAAGTGATCAAATGTTAATAGTGCAAACTCTATGTTCTTTCCTGGAAACCATGGGAAACTGAAGTCAAGCTGAGAAATACCACCATTTACCCGGCATCCTTGTGAGCTTGTGAAGAAAATGAGGCACTGTGGTTTTGCACAATTTGTAAAATTGACCCCTCTTTTTCATGTGGGAACTTAGGGTCCAGTCCTGTTCTGACTGAAGTCAATGTCAGTTTTGAGTGTGACTAGAGTCTTAACTTGATCCAAGGAGAGCACTGACCTAAATCAGTGATTCAGAAAGGGGTAAACTATTGCCCATTCCATACTTTCTAAGGACTTGCATGAAAAAATATTGCAAATAAATGAGTTCCTCAGTGGAGGGCATGCATTGTCTAACCCATTTCTGAATCAGATAAATTATTTCTCAGCCATCTGCTGTACACTGGATGGCTCCTTTGTGGAGTGGCACAAAGGAGTTTTAGCCCAACTTGGACAATAATCCTGATCTAATTGGGTGATCATCTGTGCTGAAAAAGAATAGAGCTCTTGGTCTGACTCTGTACAGACGATTAAATTCAACCGTTTAAGACCCACATTGTAGGGCTGTTGGAACAGTTTTTAATGCAAATGGGTTTTGACTCCATACTATTTTTTTCACAAAAAGTGTCTGCGTTCTGCAGATGACTTCAATTGTTCATCAAGAACCACTAAGGTCCATTATATTTCAGCCATAAACCGTAATATTTTAATTTGGAAATGCTGCCATGGTGCCTCGTGGGAGTTGTCGTTCAGTCCTCACTTTCTTCTATGGGCCAACCGCTCCAGCTGGACTTTGTCTCCCATCATGCACCATACCCAGGGACTACCTTGATGCACAGCCTCCCTTTTACAAAAGGGAAGACTCTGGTGCATCATGGGAGATGTAGCCAATCAGGATGCTCAGCCCATATAAATTGGGAAGCATGAGGAGCTACACCTCCCCATGAGGCACCATAGTAACCTTTCCAAACTGACATTTCAGTTTTCATCTTCAAACTTCAGGAATTTGAATTTCTGCCAAAAATTGACACTTTCTGAAGGGGAGAATTTTTTTTCCTACCAGCTCATAATGTGTGCTTGAAGTGAGGATAGGCTTCCTGCATGATTCCTCCCATGATGCAGAGCACAGTTTTTCCCAAGCATTCATAATGAATTTACTATTGCAAATCCCTTACCATGATGAAAAGTCCTATAGAGTTTAATAAATTATAACCCCTTTTAGGCTTTTAAACCTACCCTATAGAATTAAATGGAAAACACTGCTATAAAATTCTATAGGATGGGTCAAAAACTACAGAAAGGGATATCTTTTTTTCCCCTGTCTCTTAAAATAATTTTTTGAGATTCTTCTTATTAAATTCTATAGGCCTTTCCCATAAGGGTTGTTCAGTTTCATGAAGGTAACATTGCGTTACCTGAAGCTGTAAGCCATTGCTTCCAACAGAACCACTGGCTCTTGGTACTGCAACTTGTCCTGAACTCTAGAGATGACCATTTGAACCACTGTGATAGCTACCAACATAGAGGGACAGCGATAGTTACTTTCAGCCTCTTTTATGTAATTAATTTCAATATTGGCTTGAGAGTGGGCTGCATAATATTGTGTAAAGGAAGTACAGTAAATAAAGGGTTAATCAAGTTATATTCTCTTTCATGTCACTAGACAGGAAACCCAACTGCTGATGAATCAGGAAACTACGATTCATAATGGAAACACTTTTTTACTTAAAAGAATCTGATTCTCCATATCCTCGCCATGCCCACACTTTAACAGTAAAACCTTTTCAATGAAATTGGAAAGGAGAGTAGGGTTGCTCTTAGTCACCGTTACTGCTATGACCGTGGGTGGTGGCAGTGGTGGGTGCTAAGTGTGATTGTGTCCATGCAGTGTGGAGATCAAAGTGACTGTGGTGTCATCACCCACAACAGGTGAAGGGCCAACCACAATCTCACCAACAGCTCTGTGTTCTGTGAAAGGTTCATACGTTCCAGTGGAAATCTGCTACTACTTGCTCTTTAGAACACAGGTGCAGCAGGAATAAGTAATTGAATGCAAACCAGCAAACATAATGCCATGCATTGCAGCCAACATGTGGCTTGTGATCTAACAAAGGCGTGGGGTTGAATAACTACATAACAGAGCTCTGAATGTATGACAGAGTAGTGGAAAATGCACTTAATTGAAAATGGCCTTTAAAATGTTTTTCAAGTCGCAAACACTGATACTTTTGATTATTTTAATGAAATAAGTGGATCAAACTCTTTCTGCACCCTGTGGATTACTCAGTATTTCATCTGGCAAAAACCAAACTGTTTTCTAGATGCTGCTTGTGCCACTAGAAATGTTTGTTTAAAGCACAAAACCATGTTGATTTTGGAGTAGTTACAACTGGCGTGAGACAGCATCCACTAAGACATTGCTTACACTTAAACATTTCAGTCTCTCTACAGCAACATCCAGCACCATTTCAAAATATTTTTGCCTCATGGATGACTTAAAATAAAAAAATAATACTAGGGGAAGGTGTTTGTTACTCTGTATCATTCCCAGAGTGCCCTCTTTTGGCGCTGTGCAGGGTAGCGGCCACACAGCCTCAGTTCCCCAGCTCTCTTCTTCTTACAGTTCTACCCCTCCGGGGGCATTCAAAGTCCAACGCTAATATAAAACAACATGAACTCTTCCCATCCTTCCAGGAGGTCTGCTAGACACAAGTCTTCCCCATTCCCTGGTCCAACTCAGCCTTCTGCCTCACACCGAGAGCGTTACATCTGCTCTCCCTGCCTGCTCTTTCCAACGGAGCCAAGTTCTTCTTTTGTAAGACCCTGCCTGGAGCTTGCTTCCTGCTCTGCGTGTCTTAATCTGAGCTAGTTGGGACCTCAGTAGCCCATTAACCCCTTCCTGCAGTGTGGTGTCTTGTGTGACCCATTACACTGGTACAGACCTGTGTAGTTAGGTTGTCTTACTCATTCCATTATAAATTTTCCCCCCCAATCTTTTCTTATGCCTCCATTGTTTGCAGCAGGCCTTTGGTATTTGGCTGGCGAATAGCTCTCAGGCTACAGAAGCACCTTTTCCTTGTCCCATGAAATTCCATTCAGCTTTTGCTGAGATATAGACTGTTACTTGCAATTTCCCTTCTCTCACTAGTATTCCTCTGGAAAACGTTGCCAGCATAGCACATGGTATGAATGGTTTATTTCACCATCTTCCCTTATATGATCATTTATATCAGATTTCCCGCCCCGCCCCACCAGGATCCTGGCTTCATTCAGTGCACAGGATGGATGCACAAAGGGGGCAGAATTACAGTTGCAAAGGCAGCCATAAATCTGGCATTTCCTAACATTCAGCTACTTGACTTGGCATCCCAAATAATGTTAGTTTAATATAGCTTCTTGTATATCATTATTCAGGTGATGGTGGCTCTCAACAGCCCAGTCAGCATTGTGGGGTTCCAGTTGTGCTAGGTGCTGTACAAAAACTTATGAAGAGAGGAACCCTCACCGGACGAATCACAGTCTCAGGCCCTGATCTTGCCATTAATAGCATGGGGATAGATTGCTGCACAGCATGGAACCCCACCAACTTGAATATATTTTCAGTTCAGTTGATGTCCATTTAATTGCATTAAATTAATAGGAACTCGGTGCCCTGTCCCCCGAGGTGGCTTTGAAATCTTCAGCCAACAATTTTTGGTTTCCTCCTATAGTTAACGGTTGAAGGGGTCCATGACTCTGGCAGCAGTTGCTGTGCTTGGTGATTCAGGAACAGTGTGTGAGTATCTCTCTGTTTGCTTCCTCACCCTGTCTTCCTGTCAGGACAAGGAAGCCCATATAAATGTTGCTTTTTCCCCAGCTCACACTGAAGATCTTTTCCTAAGAACAGAAATATTAAAGGAGACTATTAACTTAAATCGTATGGTGCAAACAAATACGTCACTGTACCTATTTACTAATAACAACTTGGGCGGGAGGACCGAAGTGACCACAGTAGAGCCAGCTTATGTGGATCTATCTGCAGAATCAGGGCCTTGCATTTTTGAAGGTGAAAGAATTGTATAAGTCTAACTTGCTTTTCGCTGAGCTTATCACTATGAGCTGTTAGTTGAGTCCCATCCGTCTGCATTGATGGCAACTGGCTAACAGAGAAAAAATACTTATACCTAGTCATTCTTTCCTGTGTGATCCAGCTACACCTGTGCAGAACCCCTTCCCCAGCTCCCTCTGGTGGATTGAACTGCTTTTACTATGTTGAAGGGAAAAATCACCACTGAACTTTGGTATTTATTTAAAAACTTTTATTTTTGAAAGAATCACAAAACAGTGTTATATCACAATTAGTTATGCTAACAAGTATGAAAAGTGTTTCCTGGGTTACCATAATATACATTTCCTTCTTTGCATATTCTTCCAAATTCTACTCTTCCACCAGCACACATTTAGAGTATCGCTGAAGTGATTTAGGATTTTCACTGGTTGCTATGTTATCCAGGAGACCAGAGTAGCAGATCATAATGGTTCCTTTGGGTCTTAAAAATCAATGACTCTACTCTTGATATACATTAGCATAACTGAGATCAGACTCTCTGGACTATTACCTTTTCGTATACATCAAGAAATCTGTTGTAGGCTCTTAAAGTATTAAGCCATATAGAGATATGGACATTGAGTCTTTGTCCTTGATTAATTTCTGTGCTGCTTGTTTTTATTACAGGCAGAAGGAAGACTGCACTGCTTTCTAATCTGACCAATACATAAAAGAGGTAAATGAGTTCTACCCTTGTAAATACTTAGCAAGTATATATGTCAATGACCAGTACTTTCCAGAATGTAACTATTTATTCTTGGCTGGGGTATAGAGATTGGGCATGTCAAAATGCATTTTTAAAACAGCAGTGGTGTTCACCGCTGGTGTAAACTGATACACTTATGACAAGCAGGGTATAAATACTTAAAGGGTTGAGTGAATAGGAACTGGAATTATTCCAAACATCCAGTGTTTTTGTATCTGTTTTGTCAAGGGTTTAAAAAATGTATTTATGTGACCCTAGAACTTGGAGACACCAATGAATTAGAAACTATGCAGTCACACGGGAAGTGAGAGTCCCTTTCCTAAAGAGCTTACAGTCTCAATAGATAAGATAGACAAAGGGTGGAAGAAAGTATTATCCCCATTGTAAAGACGGGGAAATGAGACGCAATAAGTGATTTGGCCAAGGTCACCCAAGGAGTCTGGCAGAGGTGGGTATTGAACCTAGTACTCCTGGTTTTTCACTCCAATGCTGTAACAAGACTATCATTCTTCTCTATAAACAAATGTGTCAGTGCACGTGCAGCACCAGTATGGAAAAAAGAATTGCAAAGAGCAGGTTGAATATGTTGTAGTCTGATAAGGGGACATCACTAGCTAGTTGTTTGAGCAGCAAGCTGGGAACTGGGAGAAGACTGACCTACTCCTGACTCTGCCACTGATTTACTGTGTGGCCTTGCACAAGTTATTTAGGATTTTCAGAAGAGCTCGGTTCCCAGTTAGGCACCAAAATCAGTGGCCATATTATCATTTTGGGTTCTGAGCAATTGTGCAAATTTGCCCATTAATCTTTCTGCCTCTCTGCAAAGGATATTTATCCATCTTTGTAATAATGCTTATCAACCTTTCGTGGTGATCTAAGGCCTGGTCTACATTAACATGGTTAGGTCAACACAAGGCATCTTACATCCATCTAGCTGTGGATGGGTCCACACTGAAATTTAGCTCCTAGAAGATATAAATGCCCTGCTAGGTCAACTGACCAGTAGCAATCTGGCACTGCAAGTTTGCACAGTGCAATCACCACTCATTTCACAACTATCAGTGCAGCTCTCATTTTGGTGTCCCTGCATTGGAGGGCTGAGGCAAGCTCTGTGCACAGATCCAGGAATGTGGCTTTGGGCGTCCAAAAGTTCTGCAGCCACTGCGCGTCATCCCCAACCTGCATGACGAAACGATTCCACCAGTCAGTGCTTGTTTTTCAGGCCCAGAACTGGTGCTCCACCACCTCCCAGCTGCTCCGTGAGCACCAACAACATCATTGAACTGTTTCTTTCTACGTCTCATAGCAATCTAGCCTCCAAGGAATCATTGTGTTCCCTGCGGCTCTGCAACTACTGCAAGATCAGGCATCCTGTGCTTGCAACGCTCATCACAATAGTGCAAGTCTGTGCAGGCTCCAGGCTTCTGTTAGAGATGGCGGACAGCGAGGAGGGACATGTGGGTTTGTGCGGATTTTGAAAAGGTGTGAAATATTATGGGATGCCAATGAAATTATGGGATGGAAAACACTGCATTATGGGAAGTTGACCCTATGCTCCCAGTTACCCCTGCATGCCCCATAAGGCATTGCAAAAACTTCCCCAAACAATCTGTGTTGGGTAGTGGCAATTTGCACAGTAGGATTCATACCTACGCTGCACTGCACTCTGCATCAAAACAAGCACTTCTGGTGAGGACACACACTGCCGACACAAGAAGAATAGTGTGCACACGCACAAGTGATGTAATAACTGTGGTGGCTGAATGCCGATGTAGTTGCCAAAATTTTGTACAGCCACAGGAAACTCGGAAGACTCAGTAATTCTGTGGAAAAAAGAAACCGCATAGAATCAGGCTAACTGAGACAAATGTATTCTTAAGTTAAGATGACCATCTAAGCACTTGGATGCTTATCTGAACTGAGCCTTTAAGTGATTTTTCCCCTATCACTTGCTAAAAAAAACACTAAATCAAAGAAATTCAGAACTAAAAACTCCATAAACGGACATAGCATCCTATCTTTTTCACACTGGTTGCACTCAATGTGATAGATACTGTGGTAAGTCAAATTTTCTGCCTTTCCTCTGGATTTTCTCACTTTTTAAAAAATTTAAATTGGGCTCTGTCTTGTTCATGATGAACATAGTGTTTTGGAGTCACGCCTGTTGAAGTCAATGGCAAGACATGCCCCTCCTCCAACTTCAATGGGTTTGGGATCAGACTCCTGTATTCTAGTTTAATTTTAGCCCATTGGTAAATCACAAATCATAGATCCCTGATTTTTAAGGTCTAACTGCTTCAGATTTTCTTCAAGCACTTCAAAATTGCTTAATTGCATTAGCCATGGTGAAAATAATTGTTTCTTTCATATCCCTGAAACTTCTTAATACAAAAGAAAGGATTATGCATGAATATGCTCTACTCTCCAATAAATGATCTCTCTATTATTAAGGAGTGTACATTCTAGATCATTGTGAAGCTTTCTATTCAACCATTATCTACTTGAACAAAACCTGAAGCCTGAAGATACAAGAATAAATTATATTTGGGGCAATCATAATACAAAACCCTCTACCGCGGTCTTTCCATTCAGTAAAGGAATTAAGCTTATTCCTTTTTTTTATGATTGCCGCCAATATAATTTATTCTTGTATCTTCAGGCTTCAGATTTTGTTATTTCACTATGTAAAACATAGTTTGCAAATGTTCCAATTAGAGAGATTCTCATCTGTATGGGCATATATAGGTAGCAGATATGCTGTGACCACAGTCTATCATGCTGATATATATTGTCTCATTGTTTCCTTGTATACCACATCTGTCTGTATCTATTCAAGCTCGCTGGTGCAGGGACTGTCTTTTCTTCTGGGTTTGTTCAGCACCTAGCACAAGGGGGGTGAGGGGATGGTCTATGGCTTCTAGGCACTACAGCAGGGATCTCAAACTCAAATCACCATGAGGGCCACATGAGTACTAGTACATTGGCCGGAGGACTGCATCACTGACACCTATTCATACAAAGATACAAAAGCCCTGCCCCCGGCCCCACCCCCACTCCACCCCTTCCATGAGGCCCTGCCTCTGCCCACCCATTCCCCACCCCCATTCCAATCCATTCCCCAAAGTCTCTGCCCCCTCCCTGCTCCTATTCTAACCTCTTCCCCTTAGTGCACCGCATCCCTGCTTCTCCCCCTTGTCTCCTGGAAAGCCCTAAGCACTGTTTGGCAGGGGAAAGCACTGGGAGGTAGGTGGAGGAGTGGGATGCGGTGCACTTGGGGGGGCAGAGGCGGGGGGCAGAAGGTGAGGGGAGCTATGGCGGGCCGCAGGAAATAACTCCGTGGTCCGCATGCAGCCCGCGGGCCGCGTGTTTGAGGCCCCTGCACTAGAGTAATGCAAATAATAATGTGTGCCTATGTACAGTCAATAGAGCTACTTCAGCAGAGAAATGGACACTGTTTTTTCTTAAAATGAAACAGTTGAGTGTGTGTTATGAAGAAAAGAGAAGCTTCTTTAGCTCTGTGTATGTGTGTGTGTGTGTGTGTGTAGCGCACACGCCCGTGCCAACAGGGAGGTGCACAATGTAATATGTACACAATTTTCTGAACCTGTAACTACCCTAAAAATTAAGAAGCATGCAAAATGCCCTTTCCAATAGTTTAATCTGACACAGAAGATTAAATATGGGAGTAAGAAATTATGTACAGTCAAACTTTTGCTACACGAATAGGGCTTCATGGAAATGACTGATAAAGTTGACAAATTTCACAGCATGTTCATTGCAAAAAATACTACATTTCATGGTTGGTCACAGATGAAGAGAAGAAGAATCCTATTAGAAACCTGCAAGTGACTTACACAGCTCAAACCGATGGCTATTCAAAGTTATACAACTGCAGTCAGAGGTAATATGAATAAAATGAACATTGCAATGTAGTTTTAAAAGCAGGTGCCATGGAGACTTTTGCTTCTTATGAGGGCACAATCTTATTGCTATTGGGCTACAATGTTATTTGCAGTGTGTATAACATTAAGAAATGTATTGAATGGGAAATCATGCACAAGATACAATAGTTCAAATGCTGCTTTTGTTTGCTAGATAATGTTCGTCAAATTCGGACTAAAAATAAGTAGCAATTTTTTTCACAGTCTGAGTAAATAACCAGTGGAACAACTTATCAAGGGATGTGGTGGATTCATCTTTAAATCAAGATTGGATGTGCCTAAGGTATGTGGTTGCTCGACTAGAATTTATGGGCTTAACACAACAATAATGATTGGGTGAGTCTCTATGGCCTGTTTTACACAGGTCAGACTAGATGATCATATTTGTCCCTCCTTTAGAATCAATGAATCATTTAAACTGGTGCAACTGCATTGACATTAACAAAGTTGCAACGATGTGACAAAGTAGAAGTTGGCCTAATGATGTTACAGTATATAGGATACATCCTTGGTGTCCAGTCAGTGAGAAACTTACTGGTAATAAATAGTATTTCAAGCTTTTGCGACTGGTAATAAAGCACTCCTGCCTGCTCTCAGTTGGAGTCTTTCCAGCCCAGCCATGCATTGGGGTCAGCGTGGAGCTCTAGGAAAAGTGGGGGAATTGTGGCTTAGAGCATGCACATCTAAATGGGAAGTGGTGGGTCCTGGTTGATACTGCTGAGGTCCATTTTTGGTTAAACTGGTGCAAATACTTGAAGCAATCAGAGGGATTTTGTGTTTCCTAATGACAGAATTAGGTTTGCCTTCTTTGGAATAAAGAGAGAAAAATGTTATATTTGCACACATCAACCCCGCTCAAGTGTATTCCACACTGCATCTATTATACCATTTCTCCATTACAAACCAGGGCACCAGTATATTCAGAACAAGGTCATCTATACAAGTATCATAGATCTTTAATGAGACTTAGCATGACATAGGGTATGTCTACATTGCAATTTAAAAAAAGACCTGTAACACTATGTCTCAGGGCCTGAGTCAGCTGTCTCAGGCTCTTAGGGCTCAGGCTATAAAATTGCAAAGTAGCTGTTTGGGGATGGGCTGGATCCCAGGCCCTGAGAATCTGTGAAGGGGGAAGATCTCAGAGCCCAGGATTCAGCCTGAGCCTGAACATTTACACTGCAATTTTATAGCCCCACAGTTTGAGTCCCGCAAGCCTGAGTCTGCTGAACCCGGCCAGCCAGAGTCAGGCCATCAGTCTTATCACAGACATCTACATCTGTGATCAGTGGAGAAGAAATAGTATCACGAGTACAGGACTATGTAGAATCTTTCTCCAAAGATATTTAAAGAACCTTTAAATAGAAATTTTTCCCTCCTACAAATTTCTATGTGGTAGCTGTCCTTTGCAAGATATATAACTGGTATGAAACCAATAGACTAGAGTAACCAGACTGAGAAATTAATGCTAACTTTTTGCTAAATTTCAATATGAACCATCACTTCTTGATGACAGCCTACTATTGAGGCATGCTAAAATGGTCCTCAGTGCTCTTTTCCTCCAGTGAGGGACAACAAAGAATTGGCTTGTGAGGCTGTGTGAGATACTGAACACTCAGAAACTTCTCAGAGGAAAAAATATTGGCTCTAGACACAGATTGGTTTACTAAAAATACCTTTCAAGAACTATATTGTATGTCAGGGTGCATTAAATGATGTAAAACCAAAGCCATTGTGAGTGTCTATATAACAAGAGGACATATGGGACACCACTATAATAGTCATTTATCTGGTAGACTGCAGAAGGTCAGAATATTTCAGCTATTGGCAATGAGTATTCCATGCACTTGGAGAGAGAAATGTTGCCATCCGCTTCTGTCAAGGCAGGTTAGTAACCTTAGATGGATGAGGAGTTTTTCAAAGGCACAAATGGGAATTAAGTGCCCAACTCCCATTGATTCCCCGCTGCCCTTTGTGACTTTTGAAAATCTCCTGCAGAGCTCTACCCTGCCTCCATCCCCCCCAGCTGTTTTAGGCTATGTCTATACTAGGCACTAGGGGTGTGATTCCGCTGCTCATCTACACATACCTGTGGTAGCACAGTGAGAACTAGCGGGAATATAATTAGTGATGTACATAGCATGGGCATTGGCAGCAGAGGCATGGCCGAGCTGTGCAAAGTATGTGCCCACTGTTTCCAGACCGGTTAGTACTCGGCATGGCTCGGCCAAGCCTCTGCGGCCCAGGCTAACCTGGCGACACTATTTATACTCATGCTAGTTTTCATCAAGCTACTGCGAATATGTGTACACGAGCAGGGGATCATACCACTAGCTTGTAATTTAGACACAGCCAAAGACCTGTAAGGCAGGAAGGGACCTTGAGAGGTCATCTAGTCCATCACCTCATGCTGAGACAGAAACCACTATTTTAGATGATCCCTGAGAATGTTTGTTGAACCTGTTCTTGCAAACCTCCAGTGACAACCTCCTTTGGCAACCTGTTTCACTACTCAACTATCCTTAAAGTCAGAAAGTTTTACCCCATATCTAACCTAGATTTCCCTTGGCACAGATTAAGCCAATTACTGCTCATCCTACCTTCAGTGGGCATGGAGAATAATTTATCACAGTCTTCTTTATAACCACTCTTAATATATTTGACGTTTCCTCTCAGTCATCTTTTCTGAAGATGAAACATGCCCATTTTCTTTAATCTTTCCTAATAGGACAGATTTTCTAAGCCTTTAACCATCTTTGTTGTTCTCTGAACTCTTCTAATTTGTCCACGTCTTTCTTAAAGTGTGACACCCAATACTGGACATAGTACTCCAGCTGAAGTCTCACTAGCATCAAGGAGAGTGGGACAATTACGTCTTGTGTCTTACATATGACAGTCCTGTTAATACATCCTAGAATATCAGCCTTTTTTGCAATTGTATGTTCATTCATGATCAATTTGTGATCCATTACAACCCCCAGATTATTTTCAGCAGAGCTACCACCTAGTCCCCATTTTGTATTTGTGTATTTGTGCATTTGTGCATTAGATTTCTCCTTCTAAAGTGTAGTACTGTGGGCTTGTCTTTACTGAACTCCATCTTGTTGATTTGGGACTAATTCCAACCCTCTTAAGGTCACCTTTCTTTTTACTTACCCATGGGCTATTGTCACCTGCTCCCTTTCAACATACTTTAAAGCCCTCCTCACTAAGTTGGCAGGTCATTGTTCCAAGATTCTCTTTCCTTCTTTGTCAGGGGACCCCACCTCCACTTTATCAAGGTAATTTTGAATTCTAATCCTGTCCTCCAAAGTGCTAGCTACCCCTCCTGCTTGGTGTCATCCTCAAATTTTATAAGCATACTCTCTATTCCATTATCAAAGTAATTAATGAAAATATTAAGTAGTACCAGACTCAGGACAGACCCCTGTGGGACCCTACTTAGAGACATCCTCTCAGGTTGATCAGGAACCATCCCTGTCCACTATGAACTAATGCAATTCCTGTAAAGCCTGACAGAAGGACCTCAATTTGATAAAGATGGTTTTCAAAATGTTGCTGAATTTCTATGATTCAGGTTCAAGAAAATAACTCCCACTGTCCAGAAGCTGCTGAGAGGAAGAAAGATTTATACATCTACTTGGATGAAGAATACAAACAGGAACGATGAAGGGAAAGGTTTATACTGAGAATGGTATTGGTGTTTGTGAAAGTATTGAATTGCACCATTCCTAGAGCTGGTCACAAAACAAAAACATATTTTCCTTCCCTGCAAAAAAAAAAAAAAAAAAAAAAAAAATTCAAATTAAACATTTTCATTAGAATTTTTTTTGATGGAAAAAGTTCAGTTTTCAATTGAAAGCTGAAAACAAAATTAATTATTTCGTTACAAATGTTCCATTGAAAAATGTCAAAATTGAACTGCTTTTTTTTAAAAACAAAAAAACAAAAGAAGAGTTCAATGTAGCCCAAACTACATATTTTTAAGGGACAAAAATCAAAGAAATTTTGATCAGCTATGTACCTAATGACTGGTAAAACCTCAAATGAGTGGGGTCACAAGCCCTGAAAAGCCTACAGCTACCAAAAATCAGCTGCCCCAAGAAAGGAACAAACAGAAGTGGAGGAACTTAAGGTGAGGGAGCAAAGTGAAAAGGTGCTGTACAGTGACCATTCTGCAAAATTGGCATTTGCCTACTCTTACTGCAGAGTAGTGTCTGAGATACTGCTGATTTTTCCTTTTCTAAATATAGAATAATAGGGTGGGATGGTCATTTTCTACCCCAAACTGGATACATGATAGTTCCATTATTTTTAGTCCGATTCTTCCCAACAGGCTCACAATTCTGTTTGTACAGCACCTAGCACAAAGTGATATGAAGTGCAAGGGGGTGCAGCTACAGAAAGAAACTGTAAACTCGCTTTAGAAAGGTGCTAGGTGATTGTGAGCGGGCACACACACCCTGCGCCAGATGAAAAGGGGTTAAAAAGCAGTCCTGGCCTCAGTTAGTCCCATCCTGCTACACCTGCACAGACTGCTGGAGTTAAGAGGAGGAAAGCCCAGCAATTTATAGAGATAGAGTATCAGGGTTGGGAGGGACCTCAGGCAGTCATCTAGTCCAACCCCCTGCTCAAAGCAGGACCAATCCCCAGACAGATTTTTGCCGCAGATCCCTAAATGGCCCCCTCAAGGATTGAGCTCATAACCCTGGATTTAGCAGGCCAATGCTCAAACCACTGAAGAGCAGATAGGTTGCTATCATGTGGGAGTCTATAAATTTCAAGAGAAACTTCATGTGAACTCTGTAAAACTCACCAGTTTTGTAATGAAATCGGCAGGTGTTGGCCATCACTCCTGTATGTAGAACTGTCCCTCAGCACTTAACAGGCTCCAAGAACCACCTTCAGTGTGGTCCCAATGGCTTACAACCCTGTCCTCTGTCTCATTTCAAAGACGGTTAGGCACCTAAATACATTTGTGAATCCCACCCCTGCTATCTGTCTAAGATACGTATCTGGCCCCATTGCTGTAGTATTTTAGTGCCTAACAATCTTTAACATATACATGAGGGCTGGTTGAAAATTTTCCACCAAAACATGTTTTTGTTGGTAATTGGAATTTTCAACTGAATTTTTTGTGAAGAGTGTCTGCTTTCCTCAAAGTGTCAGTTTTTCATTGGAAAAGTAAAAGTCCCCAAACTGAAATTATTCCTTTTTCTGTGGCTGAAAACTTAAATTTAGGGTTTCAACAAAAAGTCAAAATTTACTGTGGAGGAAAAAGCTCTGACCAGTTGCAGTAGTTAGCCTTGCGACACCTCTGCGTGACAGGAAAGTGCTTTTATCCTCATTTTACAGGTGGAGAACTAAAGCCCAGTAAGACCAAGCCCCAAATCCTCAAAGTTAGGCTCCTAATTTCCATGTAAGTTAGGAGTTTATATACCCTTGAGGCTCTTAGCCTACATGAAATGCCTGAGGTCACGCAGAAAGCCAGGCACAGCCGTAGGTTGGGCCCCTAACCGCTGGATCATCTTTCTTCCCTACAGGCTGACCTACTCCACACCCTTGTGTTCTTCGAATTTGTATCAGCTGGCTCACTCCTCTAGCTGGAGTCTATGAGAGACTCCTCCAGTCCATTAGAAATACTTTAATGGGAGTCACCGCTCTTCCTACTTTGTTCTCCCCCTCCACCTCTAACTGAGTAGCAGCGGGACTGGTTAACAGATCCTCCATTTCTGTTGCTGGTATGTCGTGATGTAACATTATTGTGAAGTCTGATTCCCTCCCTCAGCATGCGTGACACAGTAATGGGGAATCCTTGGGGTTGCTGTAGTACCATACACCCCAGAATGCTCTATAACAACCTTCTGGACTGCACTATTCCTCAGGAAGGCACATGGCTTTTAGAGCTGCAGCAGTGGGACCAGAATAGCATTTTTACAGCTGGTGGGTGAGGTGAGCCGGCATGCAGCTCCCTGCCTGAAGAGAATTCTAGTGAGCTGAATGTAATAGGCCATCTTGCTGCCCTCCCCTCCCCCAACAAAACACTCTAGCTGAAGGGAATGGGCCAGTTGAGTGTCCTCTGAAAAGCCCAGGAGCAGAGAGGGAGCACATGCCCACTCTTGGAAGATGCCTGAGAAAATGGGTTGCTTTCAACTGAGGCACCCCAGAAAGCATTTAAAGGTAAAGAGGAGGGCTAAGGGGTTGTATGTGGTGAGAGAGGGAAAGGGCTGGGCTGTTGTACAATCCATGAGTTTTACTAGATTGAGTTTCACTGTGAACCTTTCTGAAAGACATGCTTGCGATGTTTCAGGCCTTTCCCCCTTTTTCCTTTCTGATCCTGGTATAGTCCTGACTAAAGACAGCTATGAAGAAGATATTCCTTCTGCATTGTACAATAAGGCTTTCGCATACAATTATTTTGCTTTTCTACAGTAGTGGTACCTTAGAGAAATAACCATCCCCATCAGCAGAAACAACACATGCAGCTTTTCCAGCTGCTTTCTGAGAAGGTGCAACTGTGGACAGACATCCACGTTATGGTAGCACAAGGACTTTGCTTTACCGGGCTACATGGCATTACTATGCTTCATATAATTAGCAAAGGCTGAAAGATAGGGTCTGTTTGGCTCTAAGCCATCATGAAGATGTGAGCCTATATTGACTTTTATAGAGTTATTCAACTGGGGAATTTTGCCACTCATCAAACAATTGAAACCTAGCAGGAAGCCTTATGGAAAATATCCCATGCAGGATCACAGTATTGCAACTGCAGGGCAGTGCAGTACTTTCTGGAAGCGTTTAGATAAGTTAATTGGCTCCTTATGGCATTTGAAGAAACAGAAGTTGGCATTCCTTAGTCAGTAGCTTGATGAGGAGAATGTTCGTGTTTAATTTATACAACTTTGCAGTAATCAGTCTGCGACTGTAGGAAGCTGAGTGGAGAGAAAACACCACCACACAAGTCGGGCAATGCAGAATGAAATTATCAGTTTAATGAGCCATGAAATTATCCATTCTGTTCTATAGGAAATTAACTGTAGCTCACATTATAGCCTGTCATAGTTGATAGAGTTCAGTTGGGATTGCCCAGGAAAGCATTTGCCTTTGCTATGTAGACTCTGACATGTAGCTCCAGGAAGACTTTGAAGAGATTTTATGGACACCAGGACACCAAAAGGCTGCTGTTTCCATAGCAAAATCATTATGGTTATTCCTTCATAGCTTCCTCAGCCCATCTATCAGCTCCAAGGCAAGACATGTGGTGGGCTGCCAAGAGTAAAGTGTATTATTGAGGTTCATAAGCTTTCTTCAAGGGTTCTTCAAGGGAAAGCCTCCACAAGTTCTGTTTGTTTTCTGAGGTGTGTATTGTGATAATGATTGGGCAATTGAGAGCTGAGAAGCTGGTGCCTTCCATTAAGTACATGGAGTAGGGGAACTGTTCAGAGTATCCATCAAACGTAGAGCTTGTACTCTGAAATCATGATACCCTCCTGCAGGGACTTGGAAATCTTGTGCCTTACTAGATAGTCTATCTGACAGCCTGTGGTTTAAGTAGCTGAACTGTAAGACAGCCAATGGTATAAGCAGCTAATCTAACTCCAATAGAGGTCAGTGGGAGTCCTCTTGTGAGAGATGGCTCAGTCTCTAAGGTGTCATTATGTAATATAGGGAGAGCTGGGGTGGGGGGAAACGTGGAATAAATAGTCACAATCACTTTTAGCAGCTTCTAAGCAGACTTTCACTTGAGTCACCCTTGGCCCCTTTTTCATGATGACCCGTGTGATTGAAGATTTGTTCATGCAAATGGAAAACAGAATTTTGGTCTGTAGCCAAACTGTATTTAATCCTGAAATGTGATTTTATTTTATGGGCATGTGGAACTCCTTTCCAATGGAAGCAGTTGATACAGGTTAGGTCATCCACACGGGAAATAGAAGCAATGCCTTTTGATGCAGCTGACATGTCCAAGTGTAAATACTCAAAGGAATACTCACAATAATCAATTTGTGAGCAATCCATAAACCGAAATGTGTTCAGACAAAACATCTGTTGAACAATTTCAAGTAGTGAGCAAATTTGTGAAATCCACAGTGTGTGCCTGGAAAAATTTGCAAATGGGGCAAAGAGTTAAGTTTAGCAAATAAACTGGGAATTGTTTGCACAGTTCTTAAATATGTAACATATTCTGTCCTTGATCTTTGCATTAAATGTCCATTACCAATTATGGGAATTCCACGCATGGTACAAGATCAAAAGTAATGACATTAAAAGTTTATTATTTGTATTACAGTAGCATCTAGAGGCTCCAATGGAAATCAAACCCTATTGTATTTGTGCTGTATATACACATATTAAGAGACAGTCCCTTCCCCAAAAGAGCTTACAGTCTAAATAGATAAGGCAAAAGATAGAAGCAAAATACTATTGTTTTTAAAACAATAAATAAATGTTAGACAAATTCTTTGAACTAATTGCGTATGTAAGTGAAGTAGAAGTAAACAATACAATATAAAAATACAAAATAAAAAAAACACAGTAAATAATACAGTTTACTAGAAGAGTTCTCTGGAAATTTTTCTTCTCTGTTGGGACATCTAAATTGTGGAATTCCTTGTCTAAATACCTAATGAGACTCTTAGAGCAGTGCTTCTCAAAGTCAGGCCGCCGCTTGTTCAGGGAAAGCCCCTGGCAGTCCGGGCCGGTTTGTTTACCTGCCGCGTCCGCAGGTTTGGCCGATCGCGGCTCCCACTGGCCGCGGTTCGCCGCTCCAGGCCAATGGGGGCTGCGGGAAGGGCAGCCAGCACATCCCTCAGCCCGCGCCACTTCCCGCAGCCTCCATTAGCCTGGACCGACAAACCGCGGCCAATGGGAGCCGCGATCGGCCAGACATGCGGCGCGGCAGGTAAACAAACCGGCCTGGCCCGCCAGGGGCTTTCCCTGAACAAGCGGCGGCCTGACTTTGAGAAGCACTGTCTTAGAGGATATAAGATGGCAATAGAGGATAACCCACAAGCTTAAAGATCAACTATTAGTTATATTGATAGGAATTACACCCAGGTAATAAGCAAACCATCAGAAAATTGTATGCGGGTTGTATTTTTCCAATAAATCGATTTGTTTTGTTTTTATAGAAGGTTATGCTGAATTACCTAATATTAGTACTAAAATTAGTAGCAGAAAGTTTTTATTGAAACCAGTAAAAAATTAATTTTATATTCTAAATATTGAGATGTATATATCTATATAACAACAAATATTTTTATTACTATATATATATGCCAAAAACCTGTGTTATTTTACCAGGGTATTTCTGTGAACGTTAATGCTATTTTGTCTGTTATCACAGGAAAACAATAGAGGATATATAATTATTTTTACACTATGAATAAGAAAAAATATCCTTCTTTTCATATAAAAATGTTTGATTAATTTTGTTAGAGAAATACAAAGTTTATCCAGACTATATATAAAATATATTTACAAATGTTTATTCTGATTTAATTTTCATATGAAACAATGAATTGTTGGGATTTTTCTTTTTCCATACTATAAAAATAAAATGTATTATGCATATGATAAGTGATTTATAAGTCTGTATAAGAATATTTACATAGCATACTACCTATAATAAAATATTATCTTGCATGCTCCAAACCCGCTGAGCAGAAAATCCCAGTCTTTTTTCTAGGCAGACCTCTCTCTTCATGTTCGCTCCTCTATCCTCAGTCTCCGCCAGGACCGCTAATTAATCTCAAGTAAACACCTCAGACACACAGAGTGACAAGCTATATGCACGAAAGAGAGATTCTTTCTGGTAATCTCTAGACAGGCATTGAGAAAGTGAGGAAAAACTAGCCTATATTCAAGCAAATATAATGAATGTTATATGCTTTAATAGCCTATAAATCATATATGCACATAGTTTGAAATAACTTGCTCACCATGTACTCAGAATATTTTGATATATATGTATATCTTCCTTCACTTCTCTCAAAGCCCTCTATTTATCCTTTAGTCAGCACTCTCTGATATTTACTGTGAAGGTTCCCGAAACTGACGGAGGAAAGCCAACACAAATTTATCCTCCTCAAGATCCATTCAACCCAAGTCCATAAGATGATCACCTGCAAACTCAATCGTGTGAAGCATGGATAGTGCATGAAGCAGAGAGAGGCGTGCGCACTAAAATACACAATTGTATGTATGTACAAATCAAAAGAAAAACAAACACAGTAACATATGAGTATGAGCTTGGCAGGATTGCTTCATGACACTGTTGTCTCTAACCTCACATTTTTCCCAATTTTATGGGCAGTGAGATTATTTATTTATTTATTTATTTAAATAAGTTATGCAGGCAGGGTTAGAATTTTACCAGTAGGAGCTGGCCAACAAAATGCTGCCTTAGGAGACTGATAACAGACTTACTCATAGAAATATTGATTTTACAAGTGATTTTTTTTTCTTGGCCCTGGCCTCCCATTAGGGTTGCCAGGTGTCCTGTTTTCAACAGGAATGGCCAGTTGAAAAGGGACCCTGGCGTCTCTGGTCAGCACCGCCAACCGGGCCATTAAAAGTCCAGTCGGTGGTGCTGCAGGGCTAAGGAAGGCAAGTCCCTACCTGTCCTGGCACCGCGCTGCACCCCGGAAGCGGCCAGTGGGTCTGGCTCCTAGTTGGGGGAGGGGGGGGAGGGAGCTCTGCGCACTGCCCCTGCCCTAAGCACTGCAACCAATGGGACCTGGGGGAGGAGGGGCATGTGATGCCTGCTGGCAAGAGCAGCACGCGGATCCTCCTAGCCCCACCCCCGCTTAGGTGCCAGACTTGCTGGCCACTTCTGGGGTGCAGCACAGAGCCAGGACAGGCAAGGAGCCTGCCTTAGCCCTGCTGCGCTGCTGACTGGGAGCCACCCAAGGTAAGCCCACACCCCAACCCTGAGCCCCTGCCCCAGCTCTGAGGCCCCCCCCAGTCCCAGGGCACCATGAACCCCTCATTTCTGGCCCCACCTCAGAGCCCACACCCCCAGCTGGAGCCCTCACCCCTCCCACATCCCAACCCCCTGCTCCCGCCCGTGAAAGTGAGAGATGGTGGGGGACAGCAAGTCACTGAGGGAGGGGGAATGTAGTGAGTGGGGGGTGGGGCCTCTGGGAAGGGGCGGGGCTAGGGTGTTCTATTTTGTGTGATTAGAAAGTTGGCAACCCTACCTCCTGCCTGTCAATAATGAACAATTTGTGAAGGGTAAGGTATTTGTGTAGCCAGATATGTATATTTTTGTCAGATTTGAATGAAAATGTCTGTATTTAGAGAGAATCTTCTTTTTTCCATATCTCCTTTATTTATCAACCTATTCTGAAAAAATTTGAAATGGAATCATTTTTTTTTTCTTTTTTAGAAGCCCCTCATATTGCGAGGCCCTAAGCTGTAGCTTAGTTAGCTTATACCTTAATCCGACCTTGACTTCCACGCACAACAAAGATCCCATCCAGCCACCTTATGTAGAATCCAGAGACGTGGTTGTGATGGTACAGCAGAAAGGGTTTTCAGTATATACAGCATCCTTCCAGGACAATTGATTTAGCTCTTGGTATAAATGGAAAATGGGCTACTCACCAGAACCAGTTGGATGTGGTAATAAGAAAGTATGGATTTGGGGTTTTTGGTTGGTTGGGTTTTTTTGGTGGGTTTTGTTTTGTTTTGATGGACTATTGCAATCAAGAAGAAGCTGTTGAATGTAAGAGGAGAAACCCCTTTACACTTAAAATATAAAAATAAAAAAAATCCACAGTTCAACTACAGTTGGCTGAAAATGCAACTGTTAATGGTGGCACATAAAATGATTTTCAGCTGTGTAGCTTAGCCTATAAAGACATAATATTTCTCTCATTGAAATCAATACCAAAACGTTAATTGATTTCACTGGGAGCAAGAGAAGAACTCAAATGATTTCTGTCTGTTGGAAACTTTTAGTGGACTTTGGGCAATCCTTCCAAGGAGAGACTAAGCCATTGAGGTTGTTCCTCAGATGGTGTAAGTCAGCACAGCTTTACAGAGGTGAATGGAGCTTCACTGACTTATACTTTCTAAGGAACAGGAGTACTTGTGGCACCTTAGAGACTAACAAATTTATTTGAGCATAAGTTGGTAAGACAACTCCCACCTTTTCATGCTCTCTGTATGTGTATATATATCTCCGCAATATATGTTCCATTCTATGCATCCGAAGAAGTGGGCTGTAGCCCACGAAAGCTTATGCTCAAATAAATTTGTTAGTCTCTAAGGTGCCACAAGAACTCCTGTTCTTTTTGTTGATACAGACTAACACGGTTGCTACTCCGAAAACTTTCTAAGGAGTGAGCCCAGTGTTTCCTAATGCTTCTTTTGCATTCATGAATTTTTTCCAACAGTATTCACTCCACTGGCCACTGATGATTATTTTTTCATTAGTAAACTCCTTAGACAGTGATATTGCAGGCATTTTTGATTTCTTTCACCAAGGTGACATCTTATCTTTATCAGAAATGAAGTCCTATGACAAATGAGTATCATGCAGTATGTCACTTTGAAACTATTCTATGTTTTTGATAAAAGTGTGCTTGGAACTGCACCTCACTGTACAATAGTAATATCTACAAAACCTAGCCTAGATCTCTAGGAGGGACTTACAAATCATTTTCTCCATGTATCTGAGACTGTCCATAAAGAAAAGGCCAATGCATTTCCCATCTGCAATACTGCATGTGTGGGCCCCGATTTTGCACTTTTGAAAAGTCAATGAGAGTTTTGTCTTTAATGAACCACAACTGGTAATGTTGTTCTGATAGCGACAATCCCATGACATGTTGAATTCTTGCAGTACCTGATCTACGATTCTTTCAGTGAGCTGATTTTTGTGTGTGGGTGTGCATGCGTAACAAAAGCATATGTCTGATCAAACCCATTGAAGTGGGGATATTGTGTCCTACAGTATAAAGTTGATTTATGGTCATTGATTATGTTGATTTTTACAGCTGTCAGCAAATCCATAAGCCAAATTTCTTTATGCTGTTGTCATACCTATTATTTTCTCCAGATTATCTGTGTTAATGGTGGAGTTTTGTCTACATTATTTTGTTAGAAACCTTTCTTTCTGAGAACTCTGTTAATTGGAAAGACACCTGCTGTCTGAGTGGGAAATGGATGGCTACTTTGAATCTCACAATATTGTTAAGCAATATATCCATTTATTTCCCAGAAGAATGTTAACCTTTTGGTTATGTTTTAAAATTTTTTAATCAAAAGCCATATGCCACAGAAAAAGTGAAACTATTATTGTTTCATTTACTTTCCTCACTTATTCTGTCCCCGGGTCATCCAATTTACTGCTAAACATATGCTTTCCTTTGGTAAAAAGAAAACTGCCACCAAACACACGGGCAATGGATGACACTATCTCTTCCAAATGTGTTATGGTGTAATGTAACATTTACTTTTGTAATGTAACCTTTACATTTTATGTCCTTGACTCATTCAACCTGCACTGACTCTAGGTCTAGATTCATATGGCTAAGAAGCACAATAATGAATTTCCAGCATTTTCAATAAATTGATCATTAGATGGCCACTATGTGACTTTTTTTTTAGGAAGTAGACCAGAAAATTGGATTTCTTTGGATTCTTTGTCAATCTTTATCTAAAAATAAGCCATCATGATTACTTAGATATAGCAGATTAGATGTCATTGGTAATGAGACAACTAAATAAAGTAAAAAGACCCTTGACATGTTCTTCTAGCAGGCAACTTTTGTCTTAGATTTCATTTCAAATTTGAGCATAGCCCTTGTCCTTTCAGGAAAGTTTTACAATTTTCTGCATTAGCTGAGAATTTATATGACCTTTGCAATACTTGTCTTCTGAGGAGTGACATCACATTGTTAACATTGACCTTTCTACAGCAAATGGGCTATAGTACCTTTCCCCATGGCCCTTATCCAGCCTTTGAGTACAGTTAGTGATACATATTTAAAAAAAAATATTTAGCTTACTGTATATACAGCCTTATGAATTGTTTTATTTATTTTGCCACAGTAACCCGTGAACAGTGATCTAATGTTCTGGGTCAAGTCTTGTGGTGGAGGTGAAATGCAACATAAAGATATTAACAAAGGGAAGAGAAATAAAGACTATTCCACTAGACACTGTAAAAACATAAGGGCATTTTCAGTTACTATCTTCCACCTATATTTGTTTCAAACAAATTAAGTATCAGGATCCCTGTGTTGTATGCATTACAATAGTAGTCCCAACTGGGATCAATGACCCATTGTGTTACCTGCTGCCCCAAAGAAATGACAGTCTAAATAGAAAATGCAAAGGACAGGAGAAAGCCAAAATCATTATCTCCATGCTAGAGATGGGGAACTGAGACAGTGAGATTCAGTGATTTTTCAAGAACTGACCCTCAATCTCCTAAATTCCAATGCTTTGATCACAAGACCATCCTTTATCTCATAAATGGAGAAGCACAGCCAAGTTATATTAAACTCTGACTTATATTTAACCTCTCATCTCTCTACTTTTGTATCCCCACTGTTATTATCTAACAGGCTTCTCTTGAAACTGTTCGATAGACCTCTTTTTATAGGAGTACCATAGCACATGATGTATCCAAGGCATACTTTGTCACTCCTGGGTTATGACCTCATGTTTTTAGATAGAGCTGGTTGAAAATTTTGCAACTAACATTTATTTTGTGAAAAACTGCCTATCTGACAAAATTGAAGATGGGATGGGATGGACAAGGCCCCTTGAGGACTCCTGCTGGAGGCCTCAGGGTCCTACCACACCCTGTCCCAGAAAAGACCAGTGGAGGTGGATCCTCCAAGCAGCCTAGAGTAGCTGTATGATATGCAGCCAATTGGAGAGAGGCTGTAAGGAGCAGCCAATCAGGGCCCAGCAGGGCCATATAAAAGGAGCTTCAGCATTAGAGACAGTCAGTTGCTGCCTGGAGCTTGAAGAGCATGGATAGTGCTCCTGGCTGACTGAAGGACCTTGGATAGAGCAATTGCTGGCAGGGACCGGAGGAGCAATAAGGAGCTTCTGGGACTGAGTACGAGACTTCAGCCCTATAGTAAGGGTGAACTGGCCCAGGCAACAGAAATGCAGTTTAGTTAAAATGACACAGCAGACAGCTGCTAGTCATAGGGTCCCTGGGCTGGGACCTGGAGTAGTGGGCGGGCCCGGATTCCCCCTCCCCATTAGCCACTGGGGAAATGTCCTGAACATGAAACTGTGGTACACCACCAGAAGGGGAACTGAACTGCTTAGTGTCCCAGCTGGAGAGTTGGGACCAGGAAGGGCTAAGAGTCTCCAGGGAATAAGCCCTGGGAGCATGGCCACATACGAGGGTCAAAGGACTATTTGAAGGTTAGCCCAGAAGGGGCTGTGGGACTGAATTAGGACTGAGGCCAGGGAGGGCTCCCGAAAGATACAGGCCAGTGGAGGAGGGGTACTGGCCCCTGTTGGACAGTATACCTCAGAAGGGGTTTGTGTTGCTTCACAGACAGACTATGCCGGAGGACTGAGACACTGACGACATACTGCAATCAGAGAGAGAGTGCATGCAGGCACACACACACTCGGCCAAGGGTGCTCGCAAGAGGTGGGTGCCACCCCATTACAGAAGGATTTAATGGAAACATATTGATTTGTTAGAAATCTTGTTTGGAAATTATTGAAACATTTTGATAAGATCAAAATCAAATATTTGGAATATTTAATTTTTTTAAAAAAATCCTAGATTGTGATTTATTATTTTTTGTCCCAATGAAAACAAATTTTGAAATCTCAGAATTTCCTTTAGGACAGAAATTCCATTTTTCAACCAGCTCTAGTTTTAGAAAACCAGAATCTTTGGTCATTATTTAAATCAGAGACCCTCCAAGAAGCAACTAAATGTTCTAGGAAGTACTGGTTCTGATTTGATAGGGAACCTTTTTCCTTCGTAACTTTCCTCCATAATACCCCAGCAGAGTGTTAGTGTGTGGTGTTGCTGATGTGGTTGGGGGAGGGAGGCGTGTCTTTGACATATCAGAGCACAGTCCAGACTAGTAGGGGGTTGTCACTCCTCTCCTGCAACCTTGGGTGCCTTACAATGCCTTGGTGTAGCAGCTTCCATCTGGGCCACTCACAAACAGCCTTCCAGCATGCAAGCCCTATCCTGAGTGTCTGTAACTGCAGCCTGCCAGCTACAGCCTGGCTCTCACCAGCCTTGGTTATACTGCAGGGTGATTCCAACACATTTCTGGGGGAAATTCCAGGACTAGGGGTGTATCTCCTGTACTGCCTAGCGCTCTCCTGGACAGTACAAATATATTAAGTCTGTTATTCCTTTAAGGGAATAATATGCCAGTTTATTACTTGACATAGTTACTCAGACATTTCATCTTAAACACACTGGATTAGAGAAAAAAGTAAAACAAGTTTATTAACTACAAAGAGAGATTTTTAAGTGAGTATAAGTGATGAGGCATAAAAGTCAGGAACGGTTACAGGAAAAACAAAGTTAAAATGCTTACTAGTATCTACTTAAATTATCTTAGTTGCAAAACAAACTTTTTCACTGCATGCTCCAGCAGATTACTGACCAAACTTCAGGTCAGGACCCCTCCCACAGAGTCCAATGGCTGTTTTCTTTTGTGTTCTCAGCACAAAGAATGAGGTTAGCAGGAATAGAGAGAGAGGGGTCCCCTGGGGTGTTTTGTCTCTCCTTTTTATAGTTTCAGTCCCCCTCTTGAAAAACGTTTCCAGCTCAGACCCAGGAAACAAAGTGTCTATGTGGAAGGAAATTCCATGCTGTTTCTTTGCTAAGATGTAGATTTTTTTGTCCTTGCCAAAGATGGTCTCTTAGCAGGTAAAGATCCGTCAGCCTCCTGGCTGAGGTATCACCTTGTCCTTTGTCTCTGAGAAACTGGTTTAGCCACACCCCAGCTTTATCTGGCAAACACACTTCAGTCATGATTTCAGCTTATGTTTACAACTTTACATATAATGGAGCTATATGCATTTTGCCATGGTATTACTGAACAACAAGTTATGAGTTTTTAAATGATACCACACAAGGCATAGCTTGCACAAACATGATTACAACTGTGTATACAGTGTGAACACAGGGGTGTATTCTGTCACAGGGTCATATTTCAGATGAGACATATAATTGAGGACCTGATGATTTATGGATGCTAAAGATTCCATAACAGTTTTTTACAGTAGTAATATTAACCTCAAATTTCCATTTGGGTGATGACCTTCTGCCCATATAACCCCTCCCCCATGTAACTCCTCCCCTCTGTACTATCATTGGCTATGACATTCATCACTTGCTGTCTTAACCTGTTGTGCTAATGCTTTGCAAGCCAGAGATCGGCTGCATTTCAGTAGTGAGGGCAATGATCCGTATACACAATTTGTGCAACCATTACATAATGTAAAGTCAATTATACAACTCATGTGCTTAAGTACCTTGCTGAACCAGAGGCTGTTTTGTTATTTCATAAGTGTAGCCCAGTTACTATTCCCTAATATCTATGTCCTCCATCATACAACACACCACCAAGAAAATAGAATTCTTATCCCCTGAGAATTATGAACTTAAGGTAGGATCCCCACCCTTGCTCCTGAGCCATTACACTGGTTGAAATAGCTGGAATGACATAAAGGGGCCCTAAAAGCTCCAGATCTGGCTGGAGGACGATTTCCTTGATACAGGCACTGAAGAAAATTACTAAGGTTGGTCCCTTAACTCTTACAACTGATTCAAATGGGGGATTCATTCCCACATCAGTTGGAAGAAGTTTTCACTCAACCCCTGACAAGGTTGCACGCAGCGCATAACAGTATTATTTTTGGTGTCAGTCAGAGCTAGAAGAGAGAGCCTGATGGGCTTGTAGTGAATTATTGCCTGAATTCTAGGCAATCTGGAGATAAACTTGGGCATTTCTTTCTTAATTCTATTCTTTTAAGCTTTTGAGTGGATGAAGTGTGTCTTTCCACTTCGCAGAATTTTTCTTTGCTAATCAAAGATGTGCTTAAATCCATCTCTGTTAAGCATGTGCTTAACTCTCTGCTTTGCTGAAGCAAGGACTTAACAAATAATAAATAACAATTGCTCTTTCCCTTGCACATTTGTATGTGTTTGTTTAGAAACGTGTTTTAATGAATTTTTTTTTTAAATTCCAAAGGAAACACATATTGGGCTTAAGTTTTGCAATAATAATAATTAATTTTTAACCAACCTAAATCGTTGACCAAATTTTGCTTCACGTCAACTAGCTAAATAGCATAATACATAAGAAAATAACAAAACAATATCCTCAAAGTACTTCCGCATGTCCCTCAAACTCCATCTTCAAATACCCAGAAAAGGGCATGTACCTGAGTGTTTGCAGGATCAGGACTTCAGTGTGCTATCTGAGGTCCTAATTCAGCAAAACTCATAAGAACGTGCTTTACTTTAAGCTCATGCTTTATTGGATTTTTTTGTCTAGATTGCTCAGCACCTTGCTGGATTGAGCCCTAAGTGCCACATTTTATAAAAACGATATTTTACAAATATTTACAGTGGAATTGTTGGTACTATTTTTTTCCACTTTCTATAAATCCAGACTCCATTTGTACCATGAGTTGAACCAACAGGCCTTTTGAGTGAGAAATAAAACATGAATACATCTTAGAAACCTCTAAAATCATTTTAGCCATAGAATTGTGTGATTTTTATGGTCACAGTTTACCAGGGCTAAAAACACAAAGGTCTCATTATTTATTACAATTTCTGATGTATAGGGGAAATGATGGCGATATGGAGCAGGGATGCACTATGCAAGATACACAAACATAAAATGTGGCATAAATATTGGAAAACTGATCTTCTGTACCAGGAGCTTTTCCCTTTTCCCTAGAGGGCTGGCTGGGCAAGTTTATTAATAAGCAGTTTTTAACAACTATCATAAGTTTTACAATGTAGGTAGTTTTGGTAGGTATTGTATGAATTGGAATTTTAGAAATTCTTGCTTTCATACATCTGGTTAACTTAGGTACTTTCCCCCCCTCAATGTTCCTTTCATAAGCAAATAATAAACTTCGTTACTGACTTTTGGAAACTTTTAACTTACTGAGAGAGAGGCTGAAGTGCCTATTATTGCATGTCTCTGCTTGTTTCTTTGGGGTTGGAAGATGCTAAAATTTCCTGTGACTTTTCACTCTGATTGGAAATTTCAGTAAATATAAGTGAAACAGTGACATCTAGTGCCTGAAACTACACATTTGCTTAGACTCAAATCCTTTGAATTACAGGATTTGCTAATACTTAAAAGGAAGCAGTACTCTCTATGACAGATTTGGAGCTCATATGTAATAATGTTATGAATACTGAGATGTAACAATTCTATGAACATTGTAGGTAACTGAGTCAGCGAGAGGAAGTCATTGTACTTTGGGTTATTAGAATATCTGGTGTGATGGTATTGTTCTAACTTATATTCGGGCTAGTGGAACGTTAATTATCTGCCTATAATGCCTAAATTCAATGGGGTCTGTACGTGAAGGTGAGGGAATGCCTTCCCAGATAAGAACACCGAAGTACACACCTGAATGACAATGAAACAACCTGTTAGTTTCAAGGATCCTGTCTTCAACCAGTTGCATACCTTGTTTTGTCAAAGCTCGAAGTTACCAGATCAAAGGGCTATGAAGAGTGAAAAAATGGCTTATTTCTGGTGGAGGGAGCTCATTTGCAAGGTGCTCTCCAGCGAGTTATCCATGAGCTCCGACAGGGAGACACTCGGACCCAGAGAGAGGCTTTGCTTTCCTCTTCCATTCTTGACTTGTCTTGAACCCACATCAATGTGAAGCTGAAGCAGGATAGGGGTAGCATTGAGGGCTACAAGTGTGTAGGGTGAAGGAGTGATTATTTATAAATACAAGTGGGGGCTGTTTTGGGGCAGAGGTGGAATTGGCAGGTGATTTGGCTTTCAGGGGTGGGGTTGGAAGCACAATGTTGCTAGGCCCATCTTGTTGTAGTGTTGGGAACTCAGCAACCTTGCTCTAACTGTATGGCCAACATTCATCCTAATCCTAATCTGGATTTGAGCAGTTTAAATGCCTAGCTCAATTTTGGTTTCATTAAAAGAAATGGATTAAGGGAAAAAACCAATCACATTCGCAATATGTTGCTAACCGGTATTTGTATGGAGCTTTGTGTATTAAGTACACTGGCTCTCCTTTTTCCCATCAATTCTCATCTCCCTCCTACACGCACCACATGGGAATTAGTAATACTGTATGGTGGTCAGCTTTCTTTCCCAAAGAAGCACCTCTGCTTGGCTGGATAAAAACAGGAATGTCTGAGTACACATTCTGAACCATGTAGGTATTCAGACATTCTCCCTCCATCGATGTCATTGGTAGCTACTTCTGTGCCAACCATGCACCGGTCCTCAATCCATAATAAGAGCAGCCCATTTTCTACCTCAGGAGAACCCAGGCTCATATGTTCCTGGGCATATAAATGTATTACAGTGGGTAGGGGAAAAGGAGGGAAATACTCACACTCATTTGCTAGGTGTGTGTTTCTCTCTCCTACCATTAGGGATATTAATAGGATTTTGGTGTGAACTCCAAGGGAATGAGAGAGTTCCTGAATGAGTGTGTGTGCAATCTACATGGCCGGGCCTCTGTCAAAGAGGCTACCTTCCTGCATTAGTTTCATTTTTGCAGACACAGCAATGTTCACTGAAGGCATGCAGGGATTAAACTGGAAGCATGGTAGTCTCCTGGCAGCTATGCTGAGGTCCACAGATGTGCAGCAACTGGGAGTGGCATGAATAGTCATCCCCACGCTGACCCAGGGCCATCCTCAGAGTGGATCACCAACTCTTGAATTCACAGTTTGCTTTGGAGTTTCTCTTTTGGTGTGTGGCTTGTGGGGGGACTGTTTGACCTGATGAGAAACACCTGAGAAGGGTTTGGATTAGCTTCCCCAGGTGAAAATCCCCTCTCCTCCCCTCTTCCCAGGTTGTTCAACTAGGAAGAAGACTGAGGTTGATGTCTGTCAGGGAACAGTCCAGGTAGTTTTGCAGGAACAGATAGCAGAACATAACATAAGAACAAACTAGTTGAAACATTTTTGCTGCTTTGATTTTTAATATGAAAATTTCCGTCTTTGAAACTCTGCTGTTTCCAAAATGAAAAGGAAAAATTAGTTTTTGATGAAAACCTTAAAAATTCTGCCAAAACTTTTAGAGAAAAATTAAAGATATTGTTCCCCCTACACTAGGAAATCAAACAAAAATAATTTTTGACTAGCACCATGGATTGTCACCTTCTCTGTTCTTTACGGCTGGCTATAGTCTTAGTGCAGTGGGCAAGTGAAATGTTAACGAGGGACACTCAGCTATATATACACAGGGTTCTGCTTAGATTTCGGTGGATGTTGCAGAGAACGAATGAACACTTGCTCCCATTTTTAAATGACTTTATGCTCAGTGTGTTCATAACCCTTCTGTGTTTGCTCAGCAGGAACATTCACTGTATTCACATGCAGTCTGTTTTAGGGCAGAGTAACAACTCACATTTCAAAAGCAAAAATATGGTAGCCCCACCCGGAGCTAACAGTTCACAAGCAGTTGGCAGACTGAGATGTGTTTTGCTAGTAGCATTAACTGAATAAAATGATCCTTAAGGTAATTCATGAATAGGAAAAAGAATTAAATAAAATGAACATACTAATCACTGCAAATAATTTGCCCAACTCTGACTAGCTAGCATTCCCATCACTGTGGATTGCAGCTCATTTGTGTCATTCTAAACTCCACAGCTGATTGTTTTATCTATTTTAGGTACTTACATGCCCACAGTGACCATAATATCTGAGCACCTCACAGGCCTTAATGTTTTTTTTTTTTTACCCTCGGACAACTCCCGTGACTAGAGCTATTGCCCCATTCTACAGATGGGAAACTGAGGCACAGAGATACTAGGTGACTAGCCCAAGGTCACCCAAAGCATCTGTGGCAGACCAAGGAATTGAACCCAGGTGTCCCAAGTTCCAGAGTACTAACCTAAGCCCTGGGCTTTCCTTCTCTTGTTTACAGTTACCTAAGTATTCAGGCACCCAGGTTGTTCATGAATGGCATAAGAGCCTAAGTAGTTTTGCATAAGTACTTCAAATTAATGTATGACTTTAAAGGGTTCAGATTCAGGAAGGGGCCACTATATTGAGTTTGGGGACAAACTATTTCCCTGCCCACCCTCCCCAATATTTTTGACTAACTATAGAGCTGGTCATATATTTTTAACAGTCAAAAATGTTGATGAAATGTCAAAGTTGGTGATCTTTTTGACAGTTTTCAAATACACCTCTATTCCAATTTAACGCTGTCCTCGGGAGTCAAAAAATCTTACCGTGTTATAGATGAAACCGCGTTATATCGAACTTGCTTTGATCCGCCGGAGTGCGTGGCCCCGCCCTCCCGGAGTGCCGTTATAGCCGAATTCATGTTATAGCGGGTCGCGTTATACCGGGGTAGAGGTGTACCTGTTAAAAACAAAAACTTCCTGACTTGTTTTTGAGCAGTTCTAGTCCAAAATCCTGTCAAACATTTACCAGTTCAGTCGTGTCCTGTTCAGCATTAGCCCCGTGATTGGTTCCCAGAAGACCCATGGCAGTAGCTGGCTCAAAGTTTGGGTTCTACTTTATGCACATCAGGGAAGGGCTGTAGGCTGTGACTGCCAAATCTCAGCAACCCAACAGCAGGGGAAGGCGTCAGTAAACATTCCTCTGAAAGCAGCGCTACAGTCCTAGATCCAGCTGGAAAATGCTGACTTGGATTCCATGTATAACACTCCCTGCATTGGTCGGAGGTGTGGGAGGGGGTATAGTGGATATTAAATCTGAGCAAGGAACTGATATTTCTGCCTAGTGATCAAACCAAAACATCAGGGGAAATTGTTTCAGGTCAAGCTGAAACAAAACTTGGGGGTTTGTTTGTCTCAGTTTTGGGGTTTTCCTTTTTTATAAAATAAAACAATAAATAAATAAAATCGAGTTAAATTTCTAAATGAAACATTGTTTCAAAATGGTTTCTTTGGAAAATATATAATGAAACATTTTGACTTTTTCCACACAAAGTAATTCACCCAAAACTATTCACCGAATCTGAACCACATTCACAAATAGTTTTGGTCAAACTGAAACTGTATTTTTTGGGCAAGTAAACAGAAAAAAATCCACCCAGCTCAAGAGGCAGTAGATGGGCAACGTTGGATTTTTTTTGGAGCAGTTTGAGGGCATAGTTCCAGCATCAGAGCCACTCCCGAATTCTGCTCTGATTTATGCTCCGCTTCTCCTGTAATGTACGCACACAGTCCTCAGTTATTTGAGATGTTGGCATGGAGAACTGTGCTGTGTGTGTGTTTCTCTGCTTTACTTGGGGCTCTTGATGGAAGAAATGATATAAATCCATGATAAGTTCCTGGAAAATGCTCCTTTCTATATAAATCTTCTCCTGTGTGGCCTCTGCCTGGTATGTTGTGTGTGTACATCTCTGCAGGCAGGAGGGCTGCAGAATATAGTCAGGTATATGTAGAGTGGATCTGTGTGGACAGTTCATGGGGTTGAGGAAGTTTAGATCCCAGCTGGAAAAAGCACTTAGGCCCAGGTTTGATTTTAAGCATGTGAGTAGATTCAGAGGAAACGGGATTATTCCCATGCTTAAAGTTAAGCATTACTTAAGTGCTTTGCTGGATCAGGGTTGTCATCTTGGAAGTAGGTGGCCCGCAATAAAGAATTGGGGGAAAACACTAGTAAAATGATCAGTTGGGTCTGAGCTATAACAGCATTTGAAGTGAAATATCCACACCTCACTGATAGGAAGGACAAGGGGAAGAAGGGATTTCTTTCATTTAAAGAGTTATTGTATGGTAGAAGCAGCCGTTGCTGAACTCATCTTTCATTTACAAAGCTCAAGTTTATTTCCTGGATACTTAATATTACACACATCATTTATTCTATCTGGACTAGGTTGGGGGATGATGTGAATCATAAATGGGAATTAATGATGAGTTGTGCTTAAATATAACCTCTTGCTTTCCAGAGGTCATCAAATGGAGAATTAAATCATAAGGGTTGAACTATTTTTTTTCTTTACTCTTTTTGTTTTGAGAGCACGATTGCTGGGGTTTTTTGTTGGTTTGGTTTGTGGGTTTTTTGGTGGTGGTGGTAGAGGTGGAGCTGTGGAAGGGAACACTGAAGAAAAACGATGCTGTCACCACGTGCCAAATACAGTATTTCAAAAACAGAAATGACTGCTTGATTTGACAACATTTTCTATTACAAATAAGCAGGCGGCATGATATCTGTTCATAATGTTAAATGTTTGTTTCTTAACTCTAAGCAGCCCACTAAAAGAAATTGCTGGTTTTTGATTTATTATACTCTTGTTTTTTACTTGACAATTTTTGGTTTAGCATTTTGAAGAGTGCTTTTCTGCTATATCACAAAACAGTCCATTATCCTTTAAAATGAAAGATGTTCTTATCACAATGATGTTAGGAATAAATCTGCTGCAAGAGACCAGATGGCTATGGTGAGTAGACTTAGGTACATGTTAGGCTTTTTTCTAAAGGGTCTAACTTATTTTTTTTTCTTGTTGTCGCATTTTACTTACGTTGAATTCTAGTTTGATAAATCACTAATATAGGCCCTGATTCAGACATCAAGTATCAGGGGGTAGCCGTGTTAGTCTGTATCTACAAAACCAACAAGGAGTCTGGTGGCACCTTAAAGACAAACAGATTTATTTGGGCATAAGCTTTCATGGGTAAAAACTTCACTTCTTCGGATGCAACCGAAGAAGTGAGGTTTTTACCCACGAAAGCTTATGCCCAAATAAATCTGTTAGTCTTTAAGGTGCCACCAGACTCCTTGTTGTTTTTCCTGATTCAGACAGGTTCTTAAGCTCAAGTTTAAACTTTAAACTGAGAAGTCTTAAGTACCCTAAGCCTGTCTTGAAATCAGTAGGACAACTTACATGCTTGAATCTAAACTTGTGTTTAAGCATCTTCCTAAACAAAGGACAACAGTTTCTACTTACCATGGTTTATGTGTAAGGTACCGTTATTAGAAAGTGGTTAATAGGATGCAGGCCTATGCTTTTGAAGCATTTACAGTCTTCCTGATTTATGCAAAGTACTTATCGCCTTGCTGCTTCTCAAAACTGAGGTTAAAAAACTTAGCAACTAAATCCACAGCTGTGATTATTAATGTAACTTTTATTTCATCATCTTTCCCCAATTATTGTTTATGGACAAATGGGAAGTGTCCTTGCAAGTGACAGCTATTTCTTCAGATAGGTAATTTTTAATTGGCATCATAAAATGACTAATAAAATGTTGGGTGTTTTTTAAAAAGGTCATCATGAAAATGGCAGAACAAACATAATGGCATGATTAGGTACAGGTCTATCTTTTCTGCTTAAGGGGACTCTTAGTCATTCTGTAAAATTAATAGTACACATCATAAAACACATGACTTTGTCTAGCGAACGGAAGCACATTAGGGTTTGCAAAGCAATTCCTTGTAGGTTTGTTTTATGAAGTCCAACCACTAGAAAACTCATTTATTTATGCCTCTGCAAATCCTGAAACACTTAAGTCAGTGTAAATTCTCATTAAATATTAAGTAAAAACATCTGTCTTTTATGTACACTTTAAGGCCAATTCAAATAAGGTATCGCAGAAGATAATTATAAATTCAGATATAAATAAATCATGTGGCTGCATCATTTAAAACATTTTTATCATAATGTTTATTGTGTTGCAAGCAGTACTTGATGAAAGAACAAGCATCGAATGTCTGTGTGCACGCGAACACGAGCGTAAACACATACAGTATATGTCAGCTGACCAAGATTTTAATAAGTTACTAGTGATTTTGGATGCCTCTGTTTTGGGGGCTCAACTAGAGACCCCTTATAAAGGCCCTGAGTACAGAGAGTGGAGGTGAAATCCAGGCCCGATTGACTTCAATGAGAGTTTTACCCTGGGTTTCCAAAGGGCCAATATCCCGCCCCTTTCAGTGCAGAAAATCCAGAGTCGGATGTTGGTCAGGATGAGGTGAGGTATTTCTACAAGCAGTTCTCCAGGGTTTCCAGGGAGTGATACTTCATAGAGCAGCTGGTCCCTGCCATCCCCTATAGACATGAAGCTTTTGTCATATAGTGCTTGTATAAAAGAACTTCTAAAGAGAAGCTCCAACGGTATGGGGCATAGTGTAGCGGAATTTCTCCTACCTCGTTTACCCTGCATCATGCAGCTGCGGCCTGTTACACTGCCATTAAGCGTTGCATTTCTCAGCTGGGTTGAGAGGGTTGGTGGATACTAAATGATCCAAATGGGAAAATTGATCATTTATCAGAAGTAGAAATTAGAACCGATTGAGTAGGTTGAACCACAAATTGAGTGCCTTTTTTTAACACACATGAGTGCTCTGTAGTATTCTTTTCTTTTGAGAAAGTGGCCAACTCTTGAAATCAACAACGAAACCAGCACAGTTGCTGGAGGCTTCAGGGTCCTGCAACACCTCATCCTAGAAGCGGAGCAGAAAAGAAGTCCTCCAAATGGCTAGAGTGGTTGCATGGAAGCAGCCAATGAGAGAGGCTGCAGGGAGCAGTCAATCAGTGCCCAGGAGGGCCCTATAAAAAGGAGCTGCAGCACCAGCGACAGGCAGTTCCTTGCTGGAGCTAGAAGACTGGAGATGGTGTTCCTAGCTGGTCAAAGGGAACTGCAGGACAGCTCAGTGCTAGTAGAGACTGGGGGAGTGAGGAAGAGCTCTTGGCTGGCTGCTGGGCCTGAACTTAGAAGGGCCCTGAGCTAAGGGTAAGGTGTTGGTGAAGGCTGGGGCAATGGGGAAGTGGCACAGGGAACTGAAGTCCCTTTTGCTAAAGGGACACGACAGCGTGTGGCTGCTATTCTTAGGGTCCCTGGTCTGGGACCTGAAGTAGTGGGCAGGCCTGGTTCTCTCCCTCGATAGGCCACTGGGGAAAGGCCTACAATTGGACAGCAGTGAACCTATCCCTCTGAAAGGGACTGAACTGTCAAGTGGCCCAGGTGGAGAGCTGGGGTTAGAACAGACCCAGAGGGTGAAATCATTGTCTCCTGGAAAGAAGCCCAGGGTACAGCCAGATGCGAGGGTCTGCAGACACACCTGACCAGAAGGGGCTGTTCATGAGAGGTGGGTGCTATGCTATTACACAGTGGATGCTATTGAACTTCATATGTTAAGTATATTATAGATTTCTGTTCTTATTACTATAGTTATGGGTCATTTTCAGTTTCCTGTTTAAGTAACTATATTTATGGGACTAGAGAGCACACAAATTTGCCCCTCAGCCAAAACTTGACATATGAGGCCTTAACTAAGGAGCAAATATTCTTTCAAAACTTCATGAACATCCAACTAGCTGATCTTTTTTAGGTCTAAGGAAATAAAACCAATGTATTTTGGACAATTTTAGATCTTTTTGTATTCCATTCTGACCATTATAAAAGCAGTATTAAAAAAATTGCAGAAATTTGGTAGCCCACTTTATCCTTAGCTACACTGACTGTTTAAGAAAGCAGAAATCACATCTGGGTTATTAACATTTAATAGTAGCTCCTGTGGATGTGAAGTAATTACTTCTCCTAATGTCTTTCTCTATCAAGGATTTTTGTTGTAACACTTGATGCAAAATGATTCTACTGACATTATAAACTCTAATGTAATGTCTTATAATGTCATCTGTTAGTACTATGAAGGAACCATTATGTTATGGCTTATATTAGATTAGACATTCACAAACTAAACCAAACCCCAAGACAAGGGCCTGATGGCAACAGTCATCTCGTGTTTCAAGGTGGTGGTTGAGCTGAATATTTGCAGTGTAGGTGGAGGCGGATAGAGTAATTGTGTCAAAATCTCTGCTGGCATAAGTGGTGGAGTTCCATTGACTTGACAATGGAGTTTTGCCCCTTTACACCAACCAAATGTCCGGCCTATCATAGGTGGATCCAAGGTTAGAGTCTCCTGGGACTTTTTAAATTTGTGGCATTTGGTGAAGTGTAGCTAAAAGAAATGCAGTTGAGAGGTACCTTTATTGGGTTTACTCCTGTAAAACATCTTGTTCCCTAGATGGCTTAAACCTGAGACCTGCTGGGATTGTACAGATGGAATTGTGCAGTGAAAAGGAAGAGGGCAGGGCTAAGTTTTGTGCTCCCTGCCCCATGAACCACACAGGGAGTTCAGGCCTTCATTCAAATGGTTCCCCAAAAAGCCACATATAGCTGGGAGGATTTGCAGAGAGGTAAAAGTCACCTGCATAAAGGCCTATCCCTCTACATTACCTTCCAAACCTCTTGCTCATAAAATGGTACGTTTTGCAGCAGTGTAAACATTGTCTTTTTGTGAATAAGGTCCGTTGGTGGTGTTTTGTGAGAGTTAAGCGGGTTCATAAGCACCTTTCTGCAAGCATCTCTTGCAGCACCAGGGCCTACAAAGCTCTTACTTTAAGTAGTAGACTCTGCTCATCAGGCATGCATTGCCTGAGAAAATTAAAACCTCTGAAGATTGACAGGGTCTCATTGATATTGATGGGCTTTGGATCAGGCCTTCAGTGAGTTACACTTCCATCAGCCAGCAACATGGTCACATCAGTTGTAAGTAAACAGTTAATGTCTGTTTGTCTCTTTGAGAATGTTGGCCAAGCTTTTGGGTAGCCTCTTCACTGAGGAATGTGGATTTAGCAGAAATAGCTAGCAGGCAGTTAAAGTTGAGGGGAGGGATAGCTCAGTGGTTTGAGCATTGGCCTTCTAAACCCAGGGTTGTGAGTTTAATCCTTGAGGGGGGCCCCTTAGGGCTCTGGGGCAAAAATCTGTCTGGGGATTGGTCCTGCTTTGAGCAGGGGGTTGGACTTGATGACCTCCTGAGGTCCCTTCCAACCTTGATATTCTATGATTGACTCAAGGAAGAGGAACAGACTTGGCAATATTAAACAAATGGTGAGCAGTAGGAACTAGCAGTATTGTCTCCTGGCATGTCTGCAGTGAACTGCAAATGACTCATTTCTGGGTGGTCTACTTCAGCTAACCAGAACCAGTCTAATATTTATTTTTTAGATGTGCCAAAACTGGAACTTTTTATCTGAACTCCCTTCTGCTTCAGTGGTTCAGATATAATAGAACCTGAGCCAACCTAGATTTTCATTTCATCTAAAAGTTCACCCTTCTTGACTGATGCCTAATTTTGGTTTCTTGGCTGTAGTGCTTTGTGGGGTGGAGAAAGAAGGTATCAAAATGTATCCATCCTCCTTCAAAACAAGCAGCTTCCAGATATGAACTGGTTCCTTGCAGAGAGCAGGATGGCTTTTTTGACTGCACTTAGCCAACATATACTTGGCAACAATCTGTAAATTACTAGAGTGCATTTTTTTGCTTTTCTCTGAGGAATCTCATACTGGCCACCACCAGAGGCAGGATCCCACCAGACTAGGTGTCCCTATTGATTTGATGAATTTCATGACCCCACTATAATAGGCGCACATTGTGATAAATCAGTGCTGGAATTTTAGCATTAAATCTAAACTTCTTTCATTTGGAGCTTTAGCTAAGTGTTTTTTTTTTTTTTTTAATATTTGATGGATTTTGCTTAGCTGATTGATTCAAGCAGTAATAGGATTTGTCTGCATTCCTCACTCTTGCTAGAAGAGAAACAGCCTTTGGTTCTAGTTTAATAGCCTTACTACTCGGGCAGTAGAGAACTTGGCCATATTTCTGCTTCTCATATAGCCCCATTCAAAACAATGGAAATCCTTGGGGTGTATGTCAGTGCAGAATTTGGCCCACACTTAATTAATTTAGATCTATCATCTGGTATGCACACTCAGTCTGAAATCCAGCTAAGTCAGATTGAAGATTTCTATATAGACACCTGAGTTGGATCCTATGGTCCTTTTTTACTCCATTTACTACTAAGACTAACAAACAGGGGGTTTTGTTTTTCAGGAAATCTTCCAGGAGTCCAACAACACTGCTGATGCTCCTTGATAACAATGGCAAGAGAACTAGTGTAGAATAGCTACTTTTTACCTCTGGGTTAGAAGACACAGAAGTATAAATATTGGCAGCTGGTCGCATTAGTGCTGTCATTGCTACCAGCAGGGGGCACTATATCGCATTAGTTATAATAGATTTCCTAAAAATTGCCAACATAGACACAATCTAATAATCTAGAGACATATAAACCTAGAATAGGTGGAATTTAGACCTTTTCTGAAGGCATAAACTAATAGGGATGGGTTTACCAACAGCTACCGCTTCCTGTATCTTATAGAATTTGCTTGGATACTATGGTGATAATTGTAAAATGGACAGATAGAGACAAGTAATTGCTTCAGAGAATAACTACTTTGTGCTGAAACAGAATGGAACTTATTCCTTCTTAAGGTATGTGTGAGCTAAGGGTGTCTGGATAACAGCGGCGGCTCCAGGCACCAGCGCTCCAAGCGCATGCCTGGGGCAGCAAGCTGCGGGCGGGGGGCCCTGCCGATCCCAGCGAGGGCGGCAGTCAGGCAGCCTTCGGTGGCTTCCCTGCGGGAGGTCCGCCGGTCCCGTGGATTCGGCGACAATTCGGCAGCGGGTACGCCAAATCCGCGGGACCAGTGGACCTCCCACAGGCATGCCACTGAATCCGCGGGACCGGGGATCTCCTGCACGCAAGCTGCCGAAGGCTAGAGCTAGAGCCACCCCTCCTGGATAACAAGTAGCAGGTGTACAATAAATAACGTTATTGAAGGTGTAAACTTTTTTTATGACCACCTGAATGCCATTGATACTCGTGCTTATCTTGTGAATCTGTAGTAGCATCTGTTCCTCCTCTCTCTTCACAGAACTTGGTGCCAGCCTCCTGTCCCAAATTACCCATAGAGTTTGTATCTATGATCACAATGTAATTAGTCTGATGAGAATCAAGAGATTACAGAGAAATGCTACTAATAAGGTCTGGTTGTATTACTTCAGGAAGAATGGAGGTAATCTCTAATGCAGAGAATCAGCACCAGCAGTTTATGGTGGTGGAGAGAACTCAAGGAGTGATAGGTGCATATATTCCCTTGAGATGCTCTCTTCCCTCCTTATGTCCCACATGCTTGCAGATTTATTATAATTCTCCTCCAGGGGGCAGCAGTGTTACATACTGCACATTGCTGTTGGTTAGTAGGAAGTATTCCTGAGGGAATTCTGTGCCAATGCGTATGCGTAGAATTCATGTCCCCTGCAGATTTCTTTGTTTTCCTGCAGAAAAATGACTTTCCGACAGGGAAGCCATAAGACGAGTCAGGCGACCCTCCACAGCAGTATGTTTTGGGTGCCCAGGGCAGCTGGCAGTGAGGTTAAATCACTGTGGGGCAGGGGGCGGGACTAGGGAAGACACGACTTGTGGCTCCTACCTGTGCCAGGCTCTGCTGCTAGTCCCAGCTGGCCTGGAGAGGACAGGATTGACTTTTCCCCTGCATGGCATCCAGGGCTCAGTCAGACCTACCCCCAAGTTCTCCCCAGGCTGTAGGAAGCGCTGCAAACCCCCTCATATCCAGACCTTCCCGCCAAGCCTCTCCCCCTGCACCTAGACACTCCCCCCTCCATGAGCCCCACTTTCCCTGCACCTGGACCAACCCGACAAGCCATCTGGATCCCCACCCTACCAACCCCCAACTAGCTTCACCTGGATCCCCACCCACTGAGCCCCACTTCTCCAGCATTTGGACCCCCCTGCTGAGCCCCAACCACTTTCACCTGGACCCCCCTGCAGAATCCCATTACCGTTGCACTCAGAACCCTCCAACAAGCCCCTGTGCATCCAGATCCCCTGAGCACCCAGATTGCCCTACATAGAACTCTCTCAATCCACACCTGCATTCCCTGCACAGTTGGATCCTGTCTTGCTGAGCCTGCCTGCCCACACCTGGTGCACCTGGCATGGAAGGGCAGGGCTCTGGGGTGTTTCTGGGGCAGGCCCAGTCATTGTGCTATGTCAGGGTTGGGTGCAGCCTCACCTCTGAGTCCATGTCCCAGGAGTAGAGAGCTGCATAGCGATCTCCTACCTCTGCAGATTTTTTTAATTTTTTGGCACAGAATGCCCTCAGGAGTAGTAGGAAAGGAAAGGAGGAATGAAGCAATGCAGCCCATTCCCAAAGAGGCTGGCTCACCCTGCTGGAATTAATGCCCCTTTTTGCACAGGGGAAAGGGCGAGGAGACAGCCTCTCCTCTATGGAGAGGCAGCCCCTTCATCCCCCACCCTTGGTGAAAAGCAAAGCTTACTACTGACCTTAGTTAAATGGTCGTTAGCTCCTTTTATTCTGAAATAAGGGTGTCAGCACCCAGGCTCACACCAAACTAACTAAATCAGGGGGTTGGGAAAATGATTTTAGTTAAATTGGATTCAATGCCTAGAATTGATGAAGGAGGAATGGCGGTGGTTATCCATTTGTTGGGAACGTTTATAGTATATTCCGGAAGCATAACTGAGATTATTCATAGACCAGGACACTGTTTCCAAAGGTGAGGCGTGAGGTAGCAAAATGTCCAGATGAGAGCGTTATTTAAACTCATAGTATCAGAAAGGACTTCAGAGAGACATAAACAAGCTGAGTCAATGGTTAACCTGATGGCAAATTAAATTTTATGATGACAAATGCAAAGTAATGCACATTGGAGGGAAAACTGTAAACTACTTATACCTTATAGGATTCAAAACTATCCACTCAAGAAAGGGACCTGGGTCCCTTGTATACCACTCAGTGCACATCTGTGGTCAAAACAAGTAACAAGATGTTATGCTGCATAAGGAATGGGATGGAGAATAATATGGAAAATATTATTACACCATTCTGTAAATCAGTGGTGTGGCCACTTCTGCAATATTGGGCACCCCATCTCAAAAAGGATATTGCAGAATTAGAGTGGGCTTCAAAGAAGGACAAGGAGTATGTTCAAGGACCATACGAAGTGAAAAAAAACAAGTGATTTCCTGAGAAAGGAGATGAATAAGAGGAGATGTGGTAAAAGTATATAAAATATTGAAAGGTATAGAGAAGGTAGATTGGGAACTTCTGTTCTTTCTGCCTCCTAATACAAGAACAAGAGGACATACAATGTAATTAAAAGGTGGGAAATTCAAAATCAATTTGCCACATGTAACTATACTGTGGAATTCATTGCCGCAGGAAGTGGTGGAGGCCAAGAACTTAACAAAAGTCAAAAAGGGATTGGATAATTATATGGGAATCAAGACTATCCTGAGGAGTTATAATTGACAATGACAATTCTGGAAGATATTAAATCAGGTGCTTTAGGTCTCTTCCTGCTCTCTAATAGTTAGGTTTTAATTTAATCTCTATCTCGGAGAGGCAGATTATCCCACAGCTGCCAACTGTAGGCTTCTTTCTGATCTAGTTTTAAGAGCTAATTAGGCCTAAAAGAGAAGTGGAATAGGTCTGTGGTGTGGATCAGAAGGTCATGGGTTCACCTGTACTGATAACACAGATAGAATCATAGAATGTCAGGGTTGGAAGGGACCTCAGGAGGTCATCTAGTCCAACCCCCTGCTCAAAGGAGGACCAATCCCCAGGCAGATTTTTGCCCCAAATCCCTAAATGGCCCCCTTAAGGATGGGGTTCTTTCACCAGCCTTCGAAGCATCTTGTACTGGCCACTGTCAAAATCAAGATAGTGGACTAGATGGGCATTGGGTCTGAGACATTCTGGCAATTCCAATGTCCCTAGCATTCCGTTTATGTAACTGGAAATGAGTTGGAGGAGGGAGAAGACCTTTAAGAGGCTCCCAATTAGAGTTGGGCAAAAAGCTTTGTGGAATATCTTCTCCCCCCACCCCACTGAAAAATGCAGATTCAGATCAACTAAAACAATTCCCTAACTTGGGCTAATTCTGGCAAATTGTTTGGTTGCAGGGGGGTGGGTGGGCAGGCAGGGGGAGATAAATTTCAGAAATATCAAAAGGGTTTGTTTCAGCATATCTGAAATGAAACACTTTGACATTTCAATTTGGAACGATGTTTTTGTTTCTGAATTTCCCTCAATTTTTTTTTAAGTCTATAAAAACCTTGAAATGAAATGCTTTGTGTTGACGCCATGTTATTTTTTAACACAGCACTGGACCCTCAGCCTACCCTGATTAATTCCAAGGGCTATTGTCTTCTCAGAAGTATTTTGATGAGCCCCAGGGATACATGCGAGCCAGCAAGGATGATTAAGTAGCATCTGGAGAGGTGGTGAATTCCAGGGAAAGCAGAGAAATCATCCCAATCCACCCTTAAATTTGGTGATGGGACTTTTTTAACAAGAGGATCCTGGGAGCCCCAAATATGCTCCTTTGGCATATCACCCTTTCTAATTAGCTTTAAAAATAAGCCGCCTCCCCAGTGCTTTATCAAACACTGGTGTCCCAGGGTGATATTTTGCCCTATATTTATGATCCCAGAGAGCAGCAAAAGACATCCAAGGATTAATATGGTCAATTACTTTACCTTCATACTTCTGAGCACTGGGTTAAACTCTGCCACTGAATAATTGTATCTGCAAAATACATTTATTGGAAGAAACGAAAGTGTGAGAGAACCTCACAAAGCATGTCTCAACAATTTTATACTCTTCTTACAGATTGTCGGAATTCAAATGCTGCCCAAAGGGAACGTTTGTTTTCTCTGTTACCAACGCTGATGTTCATGAACTGTTGGTGATCTTTGCTCTTAGGCAAGACAATGGCAGAAATATATAGAATTTCTGAGAGTCTGTTTTTTTTTTACACACCCAAGAAGAAACATTCCCTTTTCTCTGCAGCAGTTGTAGCCACCTCATTATTGAAGACGCTTTATCAAGTTCAACATCTATTAAACATTCTTGTTTGAAATCCAGTAGAGCCAAAAAGCCCTTACTGGAACAGGGGGGTCAACTATTATTTGCATTCTAATAGTCCCTGGAAACCCCATTTTGCTAGACACTGAACAAACCTATAATAAGAGATCTTGCCATCTAAATAGATAAGAAGGGGAGATGGAGGCACAGAGTTAAAATGATGCATTCAAGATCACATAGCAGGTCAGCGACCTAGGCAGGAATAGAACCTAAGTCTTCCAACTCACAGTCTACAGCCTGATTCACTGGATCACATTGCTTTATCCACACTTTTGGAGTCAGAAATTGACTTCGCTTTTATAACTTTCTAGCTTAGCTGCAAGCAAGCCCATAAGAATAATGTATGTGCATTTGAGCTCCAGATATGACCTTTTAGAAAAGTTCATTTTTAAGGAGGGGTGGGGGAAACATTTATGTAATCAATCTGATCTTGCTCACAAATATGGTTTTGAAATTGATTGACAAATGCTATAATTTTCCTTGAAGAGTTTCATAAATTTACTGACTGCTTGGTGGGGAAAATTGATCAAAAGGGTTCCTTTTCTTGAGTTCCAAATTGATTTCCTTTGTGCATTTCTCTTTACAAATATATATTTTTTTTAATCTTTGGCTAGAGAATATTAACTTATGTCAATGAATAATTTGAGAAATGTGTTTTATAACAGGATATTTATTGCTTACCCTTTAGTTCACAATCTATTTTCTTTGCTATGCCACACGCACTGAAAATAAATGAAGAGGAAGAAAGGTAACATTGAACAGAACTCTGTTCTGCAAAATCACCTTTCACTTTGTGTTATGAGTATTCTAATAGGGGGCAAAAGCAGGATGGATTAGTCTCTTTTTGCAAAATTCAGTTAGGTAGTGGTTTTGGATTCATGGGATCTGATTCTGCACTCACTGGTGTAACGCCATTGAAAAACCAGGCAAACAGAGTGGAGGTGTATAGAGATATGGATACTAACAAAAGTGATACTAACAAAAAAATGTATTTCAGTTTGAAAGTCACAAGTGTGCAGTAGAAACAAGGAAACAGTTGTGGTTTGTTTTTGTTTTTTATCTCATTGGCTGTTAAGAGGAGCAAGGAGAATTTAAAGGGGACAGACTCGGAAGTAAAGAGGGTCAAACCTGGAATGATTGTGGTTTTCTGGGGTCCTCTTTAAATTTTGGTGTCACCTGAATCCATCTTCACTACTGGCAACTTGGAGGGATTCTAAATTCTTCTACAGTATTGTTTTATAGATTCCAAGGCCAGAAGGGACCATTGTGACCATCTAGTCTGACCGCCTGTATGACACAGGCCAGAGAACTGCCCCCAAATAATTCCTACAGCAGATCTTTCAGAAAAAATATCCAATCTTGATCTAAAAATGGTCAGTGATGGAGAATTCACCGCAACCCTTAATAAATTGTTCTAGTAGTCAATTGTGTCACTGTAAAAAAAAAAATAAAAAAAAATTACACCTTATTTCCGATCTGAATTTGTCTAGCTTCACCTTCTACCCTCTTGATCATGTTATTCCTTTCTCTGGCTGAAGAGCCCATTATTAAATATTGAGGCTTGTATCTTTCTCATACATTGTAATCAAGTCACCCCTTAATCTTCTCTTTGTGAAGCTAAATAGATCGAGCTCTTTGAGTCTATCACTACAAGGCATGTTTTCTAACCCTTTAAGCATTCTTGTGGCTCTTCTCTGAACCCTCTCCCATTTATCAACATCTTTCATGAATTGTGGGCACTGAAACTGGACACCGTTTTCCAGCAGTGTATGCACCAGTGCCAAATAGAGGTAAAATAACCTCCTGCTCAAGATTCCCCTGTTTATGCACCTTGGGATTGCATTAGCTCTTTTGGCCAGTGAGGAACACTGGTTGCTCACGTTCAGCTGACCGACCCCCAAATCTTTTTCAGAGTCAGTGCTTCCCAGGATAAAGTCCCCCATCCTGTAAACATGACTTACATGCTTTGTTCCTATGGGTCCTAAATTGACCCGTCTCTAATTTTAAGAACAATTTGTCTAAGCTGTTGCTATTATAAAGCCACAAAGAATATAACCCATAGTGCCAATGGCCCTGTCCTGCAGCCATTCTTCATCTGAGAAGTCCTATTGATTTCATGGGGATGCCTCAAGTGAATCAGGGCTGCTGGATTGGGGCCCAAGTCAATGTGAGTAAGGCAAGCAGGATTTCACTCCCAGTATCTATTTACTGGGATAAGATACACTAACTGAAATTTCCAATCATTATGAAACATACAACACTGAAGGCCAAATTAATTGAAGGGACTAGTAGGTTGCCGGAATGTAAACCTTCTTCCTGTACGTTACGTACCTCTGGTGCCCTTGGACTTACACTCCTCATACACATCACTCAAGTAGATAACTTTAATGTTACACCATGTCCTGATATTCTGCTCTTCTGAACCCTTAGCATGTAAATTACACCTGTTTATGCTCTCCTGCACTCCATGGGCTAAAGTCAGAGGATGGCATGCAATGTAAGTATCACACACTGAGTGGGTGCAAGTTGCACAGTAGTTAAGTGAGTGTGAGTCTAAGGTGGTGTAACTTACAGAGAGCGTGAGTTGGAATAAGGTGTAAATTACACCAATTCAGGCTTCTTTAGGTTCACCTAGACTCACCTCTGCATTTAGACCTGAATCTTAAAACCGCTTGTGGCATATGAGTACTGTAAAACCTTGAACAGAAATCAAGCTGACATTTTTACCTTGTTTCATAGAGCTTGCTGTATGTCTCCAAAAGGATGGTGTTGCAGTGTTTTTGTGTTTCAGCATATAGCCCACTAGGGGACAATGTTGTACTTTGCATTAGAAATTCTCTCTCCAGCAACCCGGGATGTTCCTATCTCTAGTGCACTGGAACAGGAGCTGATTTGTCTGTTAGAGCAATGAAATACCACGAGTGCAGTAGTTTATTAAGAATAAAGCAGAATTGCTGGTATGGTTTTAAAAGTCAACATTCAACAACAATATCCTAAGAATTTTTATTTTAATTTTATTATGGGGATTGAGGGTAGAAGGATCTTCTCAGTGGAAAAGCTGTCCAGCAGCACCCATATAGGAGCTTAAAGATGAAAGTAAAAGCAATATTAGGAAATAGTGTCTAAAAGCTGTAGGGTGGTGTTTTTTTTTAACAGAGCAATTGAAGAGAGTATATTTATTTATTTAGCAATCACATTTGTTCTTTAAACTGCCAATCCTGGGCACGCCCATACTTTATTAGTATTTATTAGAGACGTAGACTATACAAAACCACATACTGCATGCCTGTGAATTAGCAATGAGTAAAAATCCTCAGGACCACAGTCGTCATCATTGGACTTCTTTATACATTGGCACAGCACCATCAAAGTCTGGCCCAGTATATTTTAGTTGCACTTGAAATGAGTTAATTCACAAGAGCTCCTTGATCCAATAAAAATATTGTTTCAAACAGACTTATTGGCTACAGCACCTCAAAATAAACATTTTATAACCTGTTATTTAGTTTTAGCTCATGCAGCATGTCTGTGCCATTACATTAGCATATGAACCTCTCACTGTCACTCACTTTCAAAATTAGATTGTCAAAAGTTATAATCTCCCCTTTTTTTTCTTAGTTTCCCTTTTATTTCCTTGCACTCAAAGTTTCCAGCAGTTTCAAAGACCTGGTCCTGTAAGATGCTGAATTGCCCTCAATTTCTATTGAAGGCTGTGGGGCAGACTGATCTGACTTTCACCAGTATCAATCCAGAGTAACTCTATTTTAGGAAAAATTGCTCCAGATCTATGGGGGTGCAAATGCAATCAAACTCTGGCAAAATTGGAGGTCAGGTTGCTCAGAGCCTCATGGGATGAGCCACAGCAGAAGAGCAAATGGGCTGTGAATAAAGGTGTAACTTGAGTGGCATAAAATGTTTAGAACATTGTTGCAAAGCCCTAGATGCTACATTTTGAATGCCTCCTGTGCAGTATTTTGACACTGACATTTAGAGAGGGGGAGGGAAGGATAAGATTTTAACTGCTTCTAGAATTCTCAGATAGTTGCAATCAGTGATCATATTTTACACAGATAGGGTGGCATTTTCCTAGGTACAATGGGTGGTTAGTCCCCAACTCCCATGCTTTCTGATGGAATCTTGAATGCCAAAGCGGGTCTCATCTTTTCCCATATAGCAAACTGTGGAAGTCTTTCATCAGTACCTTGAAAGGATAAAGGATTAAGTGAACCCTGCCAGAATGTGAACCTCTGATTCAAGTGAGTCTAGGAAATATTTCATACCTGAAGCTTATACTGCTATAAGCCTCCCCCTCCAGAAAGTTTGTTAAGGTAAACAGAATGAAATAGCCAAGCATGACAACAATTATCCTGGATTCTTACATTCTTCTGGGTTAGCCTTTGAGAATTTGGACCAAGTTCTGCTTCTGTGCAACTCCTTAGTTGAATAAACCCTTCAAGAGCAGTACTCATCCCCTCTTTCTAGCTCCCATTCTGCATTCCTAGACTTCTGAAATCATCATACTTTGTGAAAATTAGGAAGCAAAAAAGCAGTGGTCTAGCAAGATGTATCATCTTAAGTAATACTCTAGAGTGGGTGCTATCAATTAATATGTCTTCTGCTTGGTGGCACTAATGTACTCTGAAAAGCTGTAAGTACATTCAAGGCTTGCCCAAGGCAAGACTCCTGCTCCTGTAAACCATCTCAAGATTGAGTAGTTGTCAGGAGCAATGAAGACTTCTTTGCTCCTCCCTGTTTGAAGTCTCAGAAGACTTCTCAGAAAGAAGTCCCATGCAGAAACAGCTTGTATTTCATGGCAGTCTGACTTGCTTATAGACGGTGGTTTATTTTCCATGGACTATGCTGTGGAGCTGAAAGTGTGTCTTGGTCTAATATGATGTTTAGTAATACTATTAATAATAGAGTAGTCTGCCTAGTGTTGAAAGCACTTTCCTCTAACTTCTCAGTTTTGCTGGAGTTGTGTTGAATCACCACTGAAGAGAATGGAGTTGGATCACCTTGTCGACATGATCCACAGAAGAATAAAGCAATTTGCTCAGTGTTATTAAAGGAATGGAGCATCATCATAAAACTATTAATGTTCTCTGGGTTATGAATGACTATTATGAAACATCCACCTCAGCTGCATCACTTAGTAAATCTTCAAATTGGGCAATGCCGAATTAATAAGTCGTATCAGTCACTAATTAATAGTAGTATATACATGATAACCACATGAAAGGACAGCTGCTGAAACAGACCTTGAAGTCTGGATCAGTGAATGGAGGAATTTAATGGACTGGTTCAGTGAAACTTTGTTTCTATTGAAATTTTAACTAACCAATATTCATCAATGAACGCAATTTACCGAGACTAGTGTATTTCTGAAATTCTTGCCTTTATCAACAGACGCAACTTTGCTTACAGAGTAAGATTTTTCACGTCTCTTCTCTCCGTGACAACTGATAACAAATACTGGCACTTTCTTTTTGAACCCAGAAGCGAATCCTTGATTATTTTTGAAGAAAGAATGTTATTCCGTCAATGAAGTTGTTTTAAAATCAGATTACATGCAAGTGAATTAGCAAGGTTAGATTTTTATTTATACGCTTAGAGATGATACAATCCAGGTGTCCATGTGGCTATATGTGCTTCCAGTTAGAGGGAAACATTGCTCAGCTGTCTGTCTTGTGGCTAACAGTAGATATGCTTTTTAAAAAGAATTCAAGCTGACTATTAACAAATTGGCATAATGTTGACAGTAGTGGTTTTCTGTGTAGTGAGAGGCGTAATCTAGTTAATGTCATGGAGCAGAACAGAAGATGCAGCACTGAAATTTACATCTGTTTTATACATAGTGGCAGCAGAGATTCCCAGAGAAATTACAAACCTCATGTTTCATTTTTGTGTGAGGCTTTTTAATGAAGAAGCACACACACACACACACAAAAAAAAAAAAAAAAAAAAGAAAGAAAGCCAAGCAAACTGATAAAGAAACTAGCATAAAGACAAAGTTCCACAATACATGTATCTAAGAAGCGTGCATGTTAGGGAATGGGTTTTCTTTTTCCTCATCAAAGTGATGGTCGTCTTAGTTGTATTTTTCTCAAAGCACATAAATATTTCTGTCAGAAAACAGGGGACATTTCACTTTCCATAAAAGCTCCACAATGATCCTGTTAATAAAAAGAAAAAAAGATTTAGTGTCAAGCCAAAGTATTTCCAGCATATAGTCATTTTCAACAATCCATTGAGTCAGCACCTCTAAATAGCCTTTCGTTTCTCCCTGTACAGTTCAGATTAAATTGTTGGAATTTTTGTGCATTATTAAAAAATGAAAAGAAATCGTAGCCCTTTATTTTAAAGATGGCTGCAATAAAAATTTAGATTATTCAAATTTATCAAGTTTATTCTATAAGGCAGTAACTACAGCTATTTCTTTTTAATACTGAGATATTCCCTGGATTTTGCATCTCGTTTACAGTCATAAATAAGCAAGCTATTTACATGGCATTGCTACAGGGAGGGGAAAAATGTTATATAAAAATATCTATCTAATATTTATCCCAAAATATTTATCTATCCAATGGAGGGAAATGTAATGAAAGATTAACAGAGTAAATACCAGCCTAACATAATAATTTCAAATGAGATGTTAAATTTTTGCCCGTATAAAAATACGGATTTTTCTCTAAGGACCTACTCTTGTTCATTCATTGGCTTTGAATGAGTAGAAGAGCAGGATCTGGCCAATTTGATCTTAACATGATGATTTCTAAACAGATTATTATACTTGGCTGTGTGCATTCATCTAGCAAGCACATGCGCGCACATGATTTAAAGGCCCCTAATCTAACAAAGGACTTAAGTACCTGCTTCACTCTAAGAACTTTAGCACATTGAAGTTTCCATTGGGGAGTTTTGTCAGTGACTCTAATAGGACCAGAATTTCACTCATTGACTTCAAAGTTAAGCATGTGCTTAACTCCTTGCTGGATTGAGGCCCAAGTTTGTAAGTGTGACTGACATAGATTTAAGCGCATATTTTGTTGAGCTGAGTTGATGGAAATCACTACAGGCATTTCCAAGGACACAACAGGTAGGAATATTATGAAAAATATCTGAAAAAGCCTGGGTCTGATTCACTCTGGCTGTTTTACAATGATCTGTTGATACACAGCAACCATACATCCTTCAACTGGCAAAACCAGGAGTGAGTTGTACAAATTATCCGGAACAAGTGGCCCTTTGCATCATGCCACTCCATCCTGTGGTCTGCATCTTACCGAAAAAAGTCAATATGGAAACATTGGAGAGGAGTTTTTGTAAATGTTGGGTACCAGAAAAAAGCTCTCCCATCCACTTCTCAGGCCAGGTCCCTTGGTTCTGACTTGGTGTTCAGCACCTGAGAGAGGGGAAATTGTGACTAGTACACACACACACACAAGATTTCCAAAACTTACCTAAAGCCCTAATCCTGCAAATGGCTCGGTAGAGATGCATCCCCCTGCCCTCATGGAGCCAGATGCCAGATCAGGGCCTAATATAGTATTTCTATACACAACAATTTCACAATTGTTAGGGTGGACATTTCAAAAGCACTCAACATTGGTCTAAACCTGATCCCACTGAAGAGTATGATAAAACTCCTATTGACCTCAAAGGGAGCAGAGACAGACCAATACCGAGGGCACTTGAAAATCCCAGTATGAAGGCCTGGTATCTTGGAACTATTCAAGGCTTAGTAAATTCTGTGCCTCCCTTTGGGAGGCTAGAAATCACTCCTTTCCATGGCATAAACTTCCTATTTCACGCTTTACAAGATTGTGAGACATCAATCTCATAAATCCCACATGTGCAAGGATTGATTTTTGCACCTCTGACCACTATAATTTTGTGGGATGGGAGAACATTTGAGAGGAAGGAAGGAAACATTTGGCAGTTTATATTTTAAAGATGTTTGAAGTTCTGAATGTTCAGAGTTTAACTTGGGAGACTGACTAGGGGGCAGAGTGCAGGTGAACCTGCCAAACGTGCATAATTAATGCAACTCTCACATTATCATTAGAGATTGGTAGTCTCAGTTTATCCCATGGATACTCCTATGACACCTACAGCATGATCACATGTTTTATATGCTGATACATAGCAGTATTAGTTGCATTTCATGAGTTGAGGACTGCTTCATTTCTTATGAATAGCAAAGTTATGAGTGATTTATATGGCTATCCAAAATGAGAGCCAGTAAAACCTACACGCTATCACATACTATGTGACATTTGTTTTCATTAAAAGGGGCTTTCGTGCCAAGAGTTTAAACATCTTGGAACTTTTAAAAAAAACGTTAGTACTATTTTTCATAGTCTCTGCTTGTTAAGTTAAATTGCCTTACCACACATTCAAGGTTCCTGGCCTTGCAGAGAGAAAAAAATGAGAACAAATGGATTTTAAATCACAAAAATAGCAAACTAGCTTTTCTGTAAATCAGGTATTTTGAAATTAAGGTTGGCAGTCTAACAACCTATCAGAGGTAGAGAGAGATTCCTGATATTTTAAAGGGGTAATTTTAAGATTCTCCAATGAGATACCACTGATGTTTCTAGCTGGAATGCTTGCTGACCTGAAAAATGTAACTAGCCAGGGAGTGAACATTTTAAATTCCATGTAACTGCTAGGGAAAATGGGTAGGAGTGTAGTAATTCCAGTTATGGACCAGGAAATATTTTTGTGGCAGGTTTTATATATTATTATAGTAGCTACTGGAAAGCAACTCAAATGTTTGGATATTCAGAACTAGTTCCAGCACAGATTAGTGGGCAGAATGCAAATACCAACAGGGGAAGAGGAATTTATCCCATGAGGATATGCTGAGAAAGGGTCTGATGTTGTAAACCTTACTCTCGCAAGTGGTTCCATTTACTTTTAATGGAGCCTTTCAAGTGAGCAGGGACTAAACACATAATGGGAACTTTGCAGGATCTGGACCAAAAATGTTTTTTCACACAGTTATAACTTTATATATGGATTGCAAGTGTGGGAAGTCTACTATCAGAGGTGCTATCAGGGCAATGTAAGGAAACTTTAATGTAAATAAGACTTGGGCCCCAGGGTGTCTCTGCCTGTGGATCCCTGCCGGGGTGGAGCGTGGAGGGAAGAGTACCGTCTCTGCAGCAGGGCGAACATCCCTGTTATCCTGTGTAAGTCCATCGGTGGGTTGGGAGAAAACAAGGCGGGTGGGGCACGGAGCCATTAGGTCTCCACCAAATCCCTTCCTCACAACCCAATAGTGTGTGTAATGTATGGTGACAGGTCCTATTTGTCAATTTGAGTGAGGTGCTGGGGTAGCCTGTGGAATCTGGGGAGACACAGGGAGAATGGCTTCTGCAGGTTCTATGCTGTGCACAGCCCGCTGCAAGCTGAGGAAAGGATTGTGAGCAGCAGACTCTCTTGTCTTTGATAGATCTGAGAGATTCTGTGGGCTGAGAGGCAGAGCAAAGGGCCACATCTGAAGGAAGCAAATGCAATGTTCAGAGTTATTCCAAAGTAAGATCAAAACAGGGAGCTCAGTTTTTACTCGGGCAAACATCCAACGAAGTCCCTGGTAATGAAGGAATTAGTATGGACCTCTGGATTTGGCCCAGTGGTTTGTGGGTGTGTATTTTCTCATTATCTTAGTTATTTCAGCACTAGATGAACAAATTATTAGCTCTGTTCAAAACCCGCCTTGGTAGATTTTTGCCATTCTGCCCCTCTATGCCTTCTTAATTTCTGCTTATTTTTCTGTTAGCAGCCTACTCGCTGCACTTCATTTGTATTGGGTTTTCTTTATTCTGCTTTCTAAAACTTGTGAACTTTGGAGCCACAAATATTTCTCATAGAAATTTCAGCCCCAATCCCACCACTTTTACTCATGGGAGTAGTCCCACGGGAGTTAACGGAATTGGTTGAAGATGAGTAAGGTATGCAGGACAGATTTCTTAATTTCCTTCCACAGTGCTCTAGGATATTGGGAAAGTCATGGGGAAGGACAAGTAATAGTGTGAAGGGATTTGCATTAAGACAGAAGAGCTCATAATTGTGTAGTTATACCTTATACCTACCAGGATTGTTCCTTGGCTCAATCCTCAGATGGTGTAAATGAAATGAAGTCAATGGATCTACATGAAATTAGACCAGCTGCAGATCTGGAGTGGAATCTCCGCCAATCAATCAAATGTCTCTTTCCATATTGCTCATGTAACAACTATGCCGCTCTCTAATACAGGGATTTCTACATAGTAGGATTGTAGTAACCAGCAAGTCAAGCTGCAGTCCCTTGATTTATTATTTCAACTAGCCTAACTGACAGAATTATTCCTGTATTATACGACTGGAGTTGTGTTTAATACCAGACCATATGATATTTCCTTGTTCGATATTTTCAACACATTTAGTTGAAAACATTTCCATTAGAAACAATACAGTGCTTTGCCTGAGAACGATAGACAGCTTGGAGACCTTCTATATGAGTAACCCTGTTAGAGTCAAAGGGGCTGCTAAGGTGAGCAGGGACAGCAGAACTAGGCCTCTAATTAGTAAACGAAGATAAGGAACGGCAACAATAAAGTGCCTGTTAGAACTATCTTCCCCTCCCCTCTCTTTTTTGCTATGGTTATTGGTGTAAAATGACTAATTTCTAAAGGCCATGCCATGTTGTCGCTCTGCACACAGAACTCTCATCAATATCAATGGGAGCGCTGCACAGAGGCAGGCAGTAAACTAAGGCCCAAAGGGTGGGACTATTGATTTACATCTCGTGCTTAGGGCAGAGAAGATCTACAATATACATGAATTCTTCTTATTTCCCAGTCTCAAGTTAGACATTCCAGGGACTGTTTTATGCAAAGTGTGTTCTCCTATGTAGGAGCTGTTAAGATGAAGGGGCCTTGCTAATAGCCCAAGAGTATGACACTTTGTTGGTCTAGCTCTGCCATATAACAGTATAGTTACAGAAACCTACCAAATAAGCCATGAGGAAAAAAATGTGACTAGTATAGCATGCGTTGCTCGTTAAAAGTAAAATTATAAATATTAATTTCCCCCACTCATCTCAAAAAATGCATCATCTACCATGCAGCAGGAGGACTGAATTCACCACTTAAAATAACAGTTTTAAAATCTAAAATGTAAGGCGTCCGATTCAGGTAGGTGATTCACAGAGATGCCCATAAACCGAGAAACTTACTGGCCCCATTCCTGCTCCCATCCCTACAGCCAATTGGCATTTTGCCATTGATTTCATTGAGAGCAGGAACGAGCCAAAATCTGCCAATCACTTTTGGTGCTGTAGTTCTGGATGGGCTAGCTAAGGAAATAGAGCAAGGTGTGAGAAAAGCCAACATTGGGCATGGCCTGGGTACAAAGCAGCATAAAGGGATCTTGGGTAACTTCCTGTGGATGGCTCTGTTATTCGTACCTGAATTCACTAGTGTAAACCACAAATTGGTTATGCCAATGTTACAAGGATGTGATTTTGAGTAACCAGAATTTGGTCCAAAGTATATCAATGTTAGTCAATGTGTGCAGCATCTATATTAGACTTGCAACTAGTTACAGAAATAAAAGTGGATGCAACAATTTACCAGTATCTGAACAAAATGGAGTCTAAATGGACTGTGCAATAAGCCCAATAGGAACAAACCACCCATTGACCAGTTATAAAAACAAGTCACTGGGAAGGAAAAGAACAAAGTGACAGAACATTCAGCCTTGAACATAATGACTGAGGAAGTGAAAGAGCAGGCTTGTGATTTTTTGGAAGCTGATTGCTATATCGTGGGCCTGTCTTATCAGGAAATTCAGCGATCAAACTCAGGAAATTATGGGGATTTGCCCAAGAACGTTGGAAACCATTGTCAGGGTGTAGAGGAGTAATCTAGGTCAAGCAGAAGACATTGTTTTTAAAAGGAGTAGAAAAAGAGCCAGGGACTTGCACAGGTGCAAGGAAGTTGCTGCAGGTGGTGGAAGTAATGTGGCAGAAGGATCCACTCCTGTGATGAAGAAGAGTGTAGGGAACAGCCTGAAAAAAATAGGAAGAAAAGTGGAAGATCTTGTAGACAGTCAGAGAGATACTGTGCTTGATTCTGACATGAAGGAGATATTAATACAGGTTTCCAAGGCTGGGGATAACACATTCCCCTTTCTAGATAAAGCAAAGAAATGAGCTGCTGCATTTTGGAATTTGGAGAGTTGAATTAGAGAGACTCTAAAGGGAGGGAAGTTTGAGAGTGAAGATGAGTTACATTAGTGGAGGTTTAGGATTATCCAGCTGATGCCTCAGAGATGACAGAAGGTAGATTTACATGCCTAGGAAATATATGAGGCTAAAGATTTTGGGTTATATTCAAGTAAAATAAAACTAAAAGTTGGAACAATGTTAAGCCCCAGTTCTGGAAGCCATCTTTACTCATGAAAGGCATGCAATGATGTGCTTAATGTTAAACAGGCACTTAAGTCCCAGTAATGTCTTAAATGCTTTCCTGAATCAGGGCTCTAGTTTGCAAGAAATACAGGTTCTAAGTTTTGCTGCTGTTTTTTTTTTTTTTTCCAGTTGGATCATATGAACGGCTATACTGGGTCAAACCAATGATCTATCTAGCCCAATATCCTGTCTTCCAACAGTGACTGGTTTCAGAGGGAATGAACAGAACAGGGCAGTTTGAGTGATCCATCCCTTGTCATCTGGTCCCAGCTTCTGGCAGTCAGAGGTTTAAGAATACCTAGAGCATGGGTTTGCATCCCTGACCATCTTGTTTAATAGCTATTGATGGACCTACCCTCCATGAACATATCTAATTCTTTTTTGAATCTAGTTTTACTTTTGGCCTTCACAATATCCCCTGGCAATGAGTTCCACAGGTTGACTGTGTTGAGTGAAGTACTTCCTTATGTTTGTTTTGAACCTGCTAACTATTAGTTTCATTGGGTCAGCCTGTTCTTGTGTTATATGACTGAATAAATAACACTTCCTTATACATTTTCTCCATACCATTCATAATTGCAGACCTCTATCAAATACCCCCCAGTCGTCTTTTGACTTAGCTGAACAGTTCCAGTCTTTTTACTCTCTGTTCCATCCTGCTAATCATTTTTGTTGCCCTTCTCTGCACCTTTTCCAATTCTAATATAGCTTTTTTGAGATGGGGTGACCAGAACTGGAAATTTCAACCTACACACTGAAGTGCCCGATTCATGATGTTTAAATAATGTTATTTTACCACGCTCTAAAGGACCAGTCTCTTTCAGGATAAGGATTCCATAACATGTTTCCTCATGCTTTGGTGACATTTTTGTTCCACCCAAACAAGAATTCAACAATAGACAGGCTACTGTATTATAAACAAAACACAATGGGCCTAGTGTTTATCAGATCAGTTGTCTCAAGTGAATAGCTGACTTCACACCCTCTTGTCACTCCACTTTGCTCTATCACTTGTGTTATGATATCATCTTTTAAGTCCTGCAAATAATGGCTGATATCTACACTGCATCCATTGTAGATAAACAGAGAGCATGGGGATATTAACCAACCAGACGAGAGCCCTTTTCTATAGATTTCGGAGATGGATATGCTCCCGTTTCCACTGTCTCCCTCCCCAACCATCCACCATTTATTATCTTTCTCTCATTCATATAGAGATAACTATCTACATTTTCAAAAGAGACTAGTAATTTGGGGTGACTCAGTTTCTGGGTGCCCAACTTGAGATGTGTTAAAGAAGCCTGATTTTTCAGAAAGCGCAGAGACAATCCACTAAAAATCAGGCTTTAAAGAAGACCCAAGTACAGTATCAAAAAATCACTAATATATACTTTTTTTAAAATCCTAGGCCATGTACCATCTATCTGTCTAGGTAGGTAGATAGGAGATCTTTTTACATCTTGCATGAGGTTTCCAATGTGCAACATGCACAAGAGGGGGTATGCTGACAAACTGTGTATGCCCAGCAAAATATCTTGCTTGTATTTTAAAATACAATTTTTTTTTCAGTGAGCGTTAGTGTTTTTTCTAACCTGCTTTCCTATGAAGATGCTTCCCTTCAACTTCTTGCTGTACAGAATATATTGCTTGGTAACTAGCACTTCTTTCAATAAGGATGACAAGGGGAGTGTCTGTCTTTGCAGCTGACACATGCTTTCTTTGTCAAGTTGCATAGGATTCCACTGTACAAGGCACAAATTCTCTCCCATACCAGCAGCTAAACAATTTGCCACTGTGATTTATGCATCCTTCTCCAGCCTAGTGACCAAGAACCCTGCTTCTTATTCGGTAGCTTGTTGTACATTCACCAGCCTGGCTATCGCTTTCTGCAATCTGAAATGACACAGAGATTAGAATACAGAAAATGATACAGTTTAATGACTTACATGTACAGTATATAATGCCTCTCAACTAGATAGTTCCTGCCCCAGCAAAGCAGTTTGTAATCTGTCTTGTTCTGTGTTTTTTAGAGTAGCTAGCACAAAGGGGTCCCAGGCTGTGACGAGGGGTTCTGGCCACTACAGTAATATAGCTAAAAATTCGCACACTAATTCATAAACTGAATTCAATGTGGCTTCAACCTGGTTTAAAAATCTTACACCCACCACTTACTGGCTTCCATAAAAACACACAGCTCCAACACCTCCTTGCATATGCAAATGTGGGGGTTTTGAACACACAAATTTGTGCATCTAAAATTATAGGCATATATTTAGAAACTTCTTTGGAAAATCTGGTCTCATGTATACAGGCATCACTTCACATACCTAACCCTCCTATTTCACTGAAATGCAGCAGTTTGTAGTGAAACATATCATGAGTTCATTAGCAATCAAAACCATTACAGAGCAGTTGTAAAGAACACGAACAATTCTTTATCAAATTCAAGTCACAGGGATAATTTCATATGGAAGATAATTACCCAAAAAAGAATTTGGCCAGAACATCAGGATTAACGTGTGTAGTCTTGTAAAACACGATCTTTAATTAGATCAAATTTACAGGGACTTGGATTCAAGTGTCATCTGAAAGACAACAGAGGGTCCTGTGACACCTTTAAGACTAACAGAAGTATTGGAGCATAAGCTTTTGTGGGTGAATGCCCACTTCATCAGACACAGAAGTGTGAAGTCTTGCATCTGATGAAGTGGGCATTCACCCACAAAAGCTTATGCTCCAATACTTCTGTTAGTCTTAAAGGTGTCACAGGACCCTCTGTTGTCTTTCAGATGACACTTGAATCCAAGTCCCTGTAAATTTGATCTAATTAAAGATCGTGTTTTACAAGACTACACACGTTAATCCTGATGTTCTGGCCAAATTCTTTTTTGGGTAATTATCTTCCATATGAAATTATCCCTGTGACTTGAATTTGATAAAGAATTGTTCGTGTTCTTTACAACTGCTCTGTAATGGTTTTGATTGCTAATGAACTCATGATATGTTTCACTACAAACTGCTGCATTTCAGTGAAATAGGAGGGTTAGGTATGTGAAGTGATGCCTGTATACATGAGACCAGATTTTCCAAAGAAGTTTCTAAATATATGCCTATAATTTTAGATGCACAAATTTGTGTGTTCAAAACNAAGTATTGGAGCATAAGCTTTTGTGGGTGAATGCCCACTTCATCAGACACAGAAGTGTGAAGTCTTGCATCTGATGAAGTGGGCATTCACCCACAAAAGCTTATGCTCCAATACTTCTGTTAGTCTTAAAGGTGCCACAGGACCCTCTGTTGCTTTTTTACAGATTCAAACTAACACGGCTACCCCTCTGATATCTGAAAGACAGCACCTCTTGTGCCTCAAGGATAAGGTGCCATGGCATCGGCTCATCAACGAGGACAATAGCACATTGCCAAAGAGTAAGTTTCCAGTGGAAGATCCGTACTTGGGAGGGAGTGGGGCAAGCAAAAGTGATGTGATGCAAAGGCAGGGCCAGATTTACTAATTGGGTGCTAGTGGCAGAAGATTTGCCAAGAGAAATAGCAAAGAGGTACAAGCTGTCTGCCATTCCTTCTCCAGGGTGGTGCCTGACCAGGGGCTGGGCTAGCCGGTCTGGATACAGCCCATCAGTGGGGATCCTACCCAGAGTTCCAGCTGGATTTCAATTTGCCCTCCCATGGCAGAACACAAAGGCTTCTGAAAGAAATGATCCTGGAAACAGGGCTAGATGTTCTTGATTAGTAAGAGATGTCTGACTACAATTTTCATTCTATCTAGGTTCTTCAACTGCACTCATCACTGTAGTATTTGAAAGCCTACAGTTAAACTCCTCAGTGCAGTATTATTATTGCTGTACTTAGGAGTCTCAGTAAAAGCGGCTGGATTTTGCATTGCAGTTCCCACTGGAATCGCCAGAATGCTCCAGATTAACAGTCCATCTAGTTCAGTGTTCTCTCCCTCAGACAGAGGCCAACATCAGCTGCTGCAGAAGAATGTACAAAAACCCCTGCAGTAAACATTTGTGGAATAACCTGCTCATTGGGAAAACAGTAGTGAGACTGGCCTATGCCCAGAATCACAAGAGGTTTATATCCTTTCTAATTTTTTCCCTATGTAATGTAACTGTTTAACCATATCAATGTCTGATCCTGTTTCTGAATCCTGACAAGCTGTTGGCCTCAGGTATCTGGTGGGAATGAGTTCCGTGGGATAAGCGTTGATATAGTATAACATATTTTTGTTTACCTTTATCATCTCCTCGTCTATCCGTCTCCTCTCTAAACAGTTCCAATGTTCTCAGCTTCTCTTGAAGTCTCTTCTTGCCTGTAGTCATTTTCATCACACATTTCCGAACACCTCCTTGGCTATATCCTTTTTTAAAATATAGTGACAAAACTGAACATGATAGTCCTGGTGAAGAGATACTGTTGACTTCCCTAACGACCGAACATTGTCAGTATTCGCCATCCCTATTCAGCCTGACATTTTGTTTGCACTGTGGCCTACTATTTCAGTCATGGAAACTCCAGCCCCTCTGAAAATCAAAGCACTGCTTGAAAGAACCGAAATATGGATTTAGGAGTCTAAACTGGTCAATTATTTCTTCATTTTATTAAATTATCTTTAGTCTTGGAATTCATTTGTGATGCTTCTTCATTCAACCTTTCATTAAAAATATTACTTAAAGTCATTTCATGAACAATTAGCAAAAGTTACAGCTGTACAGCACTAAGAAATACTTGAAAAACACTTTCAAATTAGCTGGAGTAGGAGCATTGTCAGATGGACTGGAAGTTATCTTAAGGATCATAAATAAAGGGTAATGCCTAACAGCAATGACTCAAGCAGGGGGAAGTAAGCAATGTGGTGGTGTAGGGTTCTTTGTTAGGCCTGGTTTTAATTAACATCTTTATTAATGGTTTGGAAACAAGGGTAAGCTGCGTTAATTAAATTTGAGGAGAAAACTACATAGGGAGGTGTTGAAAGCCCAAGTGAAGACAGAGCAATAATACAAAAGGATGCATAGAGGGCTGAAACAGGGAGAGTAAACAACTAAATGGAAAACTGCAGGCTAATAAATCTATAGGGAAAGAATATGAAGTACAGGCATTTAAATTACGGGACATATTTGGAACGCAGTAAAGCCAAAAGAAAGCTAGAGGTGACTGTAGATAGCAAACTTGAGAGGGGCTGTCAGTGCAGATTGGTGGAAAAGAAAAAGCCAATATAGTTTTGGACTTCAAAAATGGAGTTGTTACAAGCTGGTGCAATTTTAAATGGCTCAGGCAATAGAGCACGCATGGCTTACCATGGAAATCTGTTCCACGTGCCTGTTCTAATCAATGCCATTAAGAAATCTTTCGCGATATTTTTCCTTTCCTTGCCTATCACATCCCTGATAGCTCCCTCCCTCCCCCGTAGTAGAATGTTGTGTTCAGTTCGTGGGCTTCTCACTATCCAAAGTTACCGCCCCCCCCCCGACTCCAGCAGGGACAAACCGCTGTGCACTGCTCCAGTTCTACAGCTCCAGGAAGCAGAGGCCTTGCAATTGTAACAGTGAGAGTCATTAACCCTTGACCAATTTTGAAATCAAGATTGGATGTTTTTCTAAGCTGTGCTCTAGGAATTATTTGCGGGGGGAAGTTCAGGGGCCTGTGTTATACAGGAGCTCAGACTAGTTGATCACAACGATTCCTTCTAGCCTTGGAATTCTGGCATTTTGCTGAGCCAAGCTCTATGACGGTCATCCCCAGAGAGCACGGAAGAATGAAGGAGACAGGCGGAGCCAGCCAGGAGTGAGGGCCAGTGGGCCCATAAAGTGCACAGATCCACAGGCATTTAAAAATACATACCAGGGGAAAGCACTGCTCCTGCCTGTATCCTGCAATAGTGGCCATGAAGTGGATGAGCAGAAGATATTTTCTCGCATGCCTGGGGCTTACCATACAGCCCAGTTAGTCTGCAGGTTCTCATCCAGAACATCCGCTGAGAGAAGAGCAAATGAAGTTACGGTGGACCTTAAATAGCTATAGCTCGGCCAAACATCGACAAAGGGCCTGGTCCAAAAATCCACTGAAAGGAGTTTTTCCATTGACATCAGTGGGCTCTGGATCAAGCCCTACTGGAATACGTGAAAATCAGCTACAATGTCTGAAAGGCACAAACACCACAGAAAATGTGAAATGACCTTGTCTTCCACTGGGGTAAGTGCAGGAACGGCGCCAGGGTTTTTGGCGCCCTAGGCAAGGGTCCTTCCGCGGTCCCGGTCTTCGGGGCACTTTGGCAGCGGGTCCCGGAGCGAGTGACGGACCCGCCACAGAATTGCCGTGGAAGGACCCCCCCGCTGCCAAATTGCCGCCAATGGTGGCAAAATGCCGTCCCCCCAAATCCTGGCGCCCTAGGCGACTGCCTAGTTCGCCTAAATGGAAGCACCGGACCTGGGTAAGTGTGAGTAATTAGATGGAATTACACAAAGGAAACATTAAGGATAAATATCAGAAGCCACTTCTTAATGGCTTTGATTAAAACAGGCATGTAGAACAGATTTCTGTGGTAAACAGTGGGAGCCCTCCTGTCCGAGCCATTTACAATTTCATACAGATTAAAACACTGAGGGAAGTGAGATCAAGCAGATGATCTAATAGGTCTTTCCCAATACTAAATTATATTAAACAGGGTGACAAGCCTGTTTATGTGTAAAATATAGTGCTGCAACAATGAATACATATTTCTGTCTTGTGTGTACCTGAGGTGGAGATGAAAGGAAAAAAAGAGCAAAAACAGATTAAGCTGAAATTGCTACTTCTTAATAATAGGGAGAAGACACATGTCAAAACAGAAAGAGAGCTGCAAAGAATACTGATCAGTGAGAACCCCTGACAGCCACTGGATGCCACTGCTGGTCAATATGAAGTCACGTCAAGAAAACTCTATGGCAACAGAATATTAGGAAATTAAAGACACAATTTTGCATTTCAGCCATTTAAATCGCTCCTTTGATTTTTAATATTTGAAACTTATTTGGTCAGGAGTTAAATCTCTGAGTCTTGCAATTTTGGTTGTAGGAGCCATAGCTTAATCAAGGGCAAATTATTGTTTATTCTTTAACTTTTACTGAGCAGTCTATAAAAATCTAATTCTACTTGTCCTGCCTGGTAACTCTAGCTGACAGTTTCCATTAACCATCAACGAATATTGCAGACTCAGACTAAACAAGGTGTTACAGCCCCTACCTATTAGAAGGCCCCCTTTGTCCTAACAAAGACCCTGGGGTGAGACTATTTTGCATGAACAGACGCTGGAATAACATTAGAGTTTCTCAGCACTGCATTGCAGTCTGTGTGGAGCTAACCGTCCTGTTTTATACATGGCATAGATAAATCTAAAATTTCTCAACTGGGTGCCTTTAGAAGCAACACAGCTAATATGCTGTGGTGAGAGACCAGACAAGGTTCAAATAAAGAGCTGGTGTAATAAATAAACATGAGGTCAGTGTGGGAACAGCAATAATTGCTTTGCATGACAAGATTTGCATAGCAAACATTTCTGATTAATGTACAGCCAATGTTATGTAAGACAGAACCTTCACTATCGTCCCTGAATCTGCACCTTCCAATCTTGAAGGCACAGCTTCCACCAGCAAAATTAGTCATTGTTTACTGAAAGGCAGATAGAGCTAAATTATCTATTTAAACATTTGAAAGAGTTTAGTTTTACAGCCTCCTTTTAGTTTTATTTGTGTAACAGAAAGCAGGAATTACGCATTTTATAGAGCTTGCAAGGAGAGAAGATTAGCATTCCAGTTATTTCAGTTGTTAAGGGAAATGGGCTAACTTTTTGGCTTCCTCTCTAGTTAGATCCAATGAAGCTACATTTTCTTCAAAATTGCAAACAAGAAGATAAAGACTGTGCATGTTGTTACCTTTTTAAGAAAATCCACTGCACAAAAGGGTTCTAGTGAGCTTAAGTTTCCAGCCTGTTTTTCAGTCTCTGAATTAGGGTGATCAGACAGCAAGTGTGAAAAATCGGGACGGGGGTGAGGGGTAATAGGATTCTATATAAGAAAAAGACCCCAAAATCTGGACTGTCCCTATAAAATCGGGACATCTGGTCACCCTTCTCTGAATACAAAGCTCCTCCTATTCTCCTTCTCTTGGCTGGTTAGTATAATTGCTGCTTTGCCACCACTGATGTATGCTGAACTGTCATAGGGCAGTGAAATGCAGTGCTAAGTGCAATGAAGTCTCTCATTCTTTACAGTCCCTTTTCTGCAGAGTCCTGTTCATTCTTTTCCGCTAAAACTTTCATGCTTTGGAAAAGGAACTGTAATCCCACTTGAAATATGGCCTTGACTTTGGGATTTTAAAGAAGAAAGAGCCTGGAACTTAATTGGAAAAGAGGCAATAAAAATTGGCATTTGGAGGAGTGGGGGGTGACTTGAGTTTATTTTAAATTATTCCTGGGTGAAAAATGTTCTGTTTAAGTGACAAACATTTTGCAGCAGAGATGAGCTTTTAGTAGAATACATGTTAGGTGCTGCTTTCTTTTACATCAAAAATAATGTTTGGAGGCTATGATGAATACTTTTGGACTGATGGCTAGAGGTTATCCTTGACCATCATTAAAAAGGTGTATTAGGTGAGATGGGGCTAGGGTCCTCCAGGAGTGTCCTGGAGTCTCCAGAATTAAAGATTAAGTCTGTACTGGGCTAGCTTGATTATCACTTCAAAAGTTTTTTTTCTCTTAATTAATTGGCCTCTCAGAGTTGGTAAGACAACTCCCACCTGTTTATGCTCTCTGTATGTGTGTATATATATCTCCTCAATATATGTTCCATTCTATATGCATCCGAAGAAGTGGGCTGTAGTCCACGAAAGCTTATGCTCTAATAAATTTGTTAGTCTCTAAGGTGCCACAAGTGCTCCTGTTCTTCTTTAATTAAAGATTGTCATGTGATGAAACCTCCAGGAATATGTCAAACCAAAGTTGGCAACCCTATATAGGGCAGAAGAAACACTGCTACAGACACTGTATCACCTAGCTCTTATATAGCTCTTTACATCTTCAGAGCTCAAAGCACTTTACAAAGGAGGTCAGTATCATTATCCCCATTTTACAGATGGAGAAACCAAGGCACAAAATGGTGAGATGACTTGCCCAAGATCACCCAGCAAACTAGTGGCAGAGACAGGACTGAACCCAGGTTTCATGAATCCTAATCTGGTGCCCCATCAACAAAATGTATCCTAAACTGAAAAGAAGTCTGAAGAAATTACCCTCTCCCCTTCTCTCTAGCTGTTACAGGACCCAACTCAGCTCCCATTTCCTTCAACACAATCTGAATTGAGCGCAGAGAGGGAATAATAAATTGTCACCAGTCTACATGTCAAACATTTGGCAAGACACAGAGATTTCCTTTTACACTCTCATCACCAAGCTGCCTGTAGGTCTGGGACCTAACCTACCCCTATAATTAAACAAAATGGTTGCAAATAAAATAAGCTCTGACCAGTGAATTTATGCTGACCATCTACACAAACAAAAAAAAAGTCATAAATAAGTTACAATTTGGGCATAAACAGTAAAATGTAAAAGACTTTAGCAGGAAAAAAACCTATAGTTGCCAATGCATAATTGGTTAAATATTGTTACCTGCGGGTATTGGGCAATGTAATAGGTTTCATAATTGTTTTTAAAATAGTTAGTTAGTTTTACCTATATAATGTAAATAAAAAACAAGACTCTTTAAAAATGAACTCCGAACGGCCATGCAAAAACAAGCTGCAAGGCATCATACCCCCTGTACAACCATGACGTGCAAGGGTGCTGGATCCCCAGACAAGTGAATCCCAACTGGCCACTGGGTAAGATTTGTCTGTATATTGGAGTGGTAAGCATAATAGCTTGGCTTGGCACTGTATATGTATTTTGTGAATTGCTAATAAAAAGATGATGTTTAGAGCAAGTATCAGAGGGGTAGCCGTGTTAGTCTGAATCTGTAAAAAGCAAGAGGGTCCTGTGGCACCTTTGAGACTAACAGAAGTATTGGGAGCATAAGCTTTCGTGGGTAAGAACCTCACTTCTTCAGATGCAAGGGAAGATGTTTAGAGCAGTGATTCTCAACCGGGATACATGTACCCCTGGGGTTACCCAGAGGTCTTCCAGGGGATACATCAACTCATCTAGATAGTTTCCTTGTTTTACAACAGGCTACATAAAAAGCACTGGCGAAGTCAGTACAAACTAAAATTTCATACTGACAATGACTTGTTTATACTGCTCTCTATACTATACACTGAAATGTAAGTACAATATATTTTATAATTATATGGTGAAAATAAGCAATTTGTCACAGCACTGTGACACTTCTGTATTTTTATGTCTGATTTTGTAAGCAAGTAGGTTTTAAGTGTGGTGAAACTTGGGGGTACGCAAGACAAATCAGACTCCTGAAAGGGGTACAGTAGTGTGGAAAGGTTGAGAGCCACGGGTTTAGAGCACAGCTGTGTAAGACTCTTTCACTGGGAAAAGATCCAGCAGACCCATAAAACCCTAAGCCTCCAGGGAAAGGGATAAGAGCTGGTACTTAATTTGACCAGGTTTTGCCCTGAAGTCCTGGACGGGTAAGAGTGGGTGCCTTATACCCCAAGCCCACAGAAGGAAAAGGTTGGGGGTGCCTAAATTAACCGGGTCGTGCCCTAATCCCTCACAGGGTAAAAGGCGGGGTGCCCTAAATTGTGCAGGTAATAGGCTGAAAAAGTTGTCTGAGAATGGTGGACTCCATACACTCATATTATTATGTTTAGCACTTGCTCATTTTCATGCACAGTATAGAAAAGCTGATACTAAATACTGGACATACGATACACTGAACCTGTTCTTGTTCCTATTGAAGTCAAAGTCAATGGAAAAATATCATTGAGCAGGATTGGACTCTGTCTGAATGGGCATCAATGTCCTTCATCCACCCATGCACTTGCTGTAGTGTTAATTTGTTTGCAAAGAGTCTGAATTTAGGGACTGTTAAATGTTGGCTGCTTTGTTCTATATTGGGTAGTTTAATACCAAGGAACAGTCGCCAGAAAACAGGCTCTGTTCCCTAGGATGGATGCAAGAGGAATCGGACAGATTTTAATTAGAGATGTAGTGAACTGCTCAAAACAATTTACAGTGGTATGTTAGCATTTGCTGTTTTGCTCTGCTGGATACATTTCTGAGCTAGAGCAAGTCAGTAACTATAATCCACTCCAAATAGACGTTCTGTTCCATTTTAGGTTCTTGTACTTCTCCCATCACAGGGGTATAGGAAGCTAGGAATTGTCATGCTGGATCAGACCAGGGTCCATCTAGCCCACTATCCTGACAGTGGTTGGTAACTGTAGCTGAATGCCAGTTTACATGTCCACACGTGCTGCTTATTTCTACACTTGTACATCTAGACCATGTTACTAGAATAACACAATGTGACATAGACTACCTTTGATCACATGCTTAACTTCAGTGGGAGAAAGGAAATGTGTCAAGAAAGGAGCTTACGAATGACTGCTAGGGGAAAGTATGCAGTGTAGGTGTAGCTGCTTTGGTCCCAGGATATTAGAGAGTCAAGGTGGGTGAGGTAATATCTTTTATTGGACTGACTTCTGTTGGCTGACTGACAAGCTTTGCTGAAGAGTAGCTCTGTGTTGCTGAAAAGCGTCTCTCTCTTACCAGCAGAAGTTGGTCCAATAAAAGGTATTACCTCACCCCACCCCTTGTCTCTGCTAGGTGGAAGATGAGTCATTAGTCCAATCACATTCATTTCTGCATTTCCAAAAAGTAGAAAACCAGATAAAAATAAATTGGGGGTACATCTGTGTGCAAAAAGCTGTGTATATATATATATATATATATATATATATATATATAAAAAAAAGCACATTAACGGGCGCATTTAAAAATAATTTATCTACCTGAACACTCCACCTACTTAAACCTTTTCTTCTGGTTTAGTTAGGAAGCAACAGCCTACTCCCTCCCATTCTCCAATTCCCAGCATAGGTTGAGTCCAGTCCTTCCTCCCAACTCATGACACCCCAACCGCCTGATAAGCGTAAGTGCTGCACCCCCACATCTCCCCTTCAAGTCAATGATTGCTGCAAATGTTCGGCATTGCTTCAGCTCAGGCCTCTTCCCCGAAGCAGGCACCAGTGTGCTGAAGATTACAGGGCCAGGCCAGGGTCACCAGTGCGTTGAAGTCTGCTGGCATGCAAAATGCACTGGGTGATTTAGGTCAGTGGGGAGCAAAAGGCCCAGCAAGGAGGTTGCCTAAAATACTACCTGCTGGAGTCTTTATAAATGTGCAGAGAAAGGAATCCAGGGTTTATGGGAGAGTTGTGGTTTGAGAGGAGTCACTGCAGAAGTCGAGGGAAGGGGCAGCAGCTGGAGGACTATTCGAATTTTTTTGGGCTGGGAAGGGCTGTCCGAAGTCAGAGAAGAGCAGGCTCAAAAGCTTAAATAAGGTACAGAAGGCTGCAAGTTTCTAACTCATTTTAAAATGCTCCCCTCAGTATTAAACCTCAGGGGTAACGATAGTCTAGATTACTTTAATTGGCAGCAGCTCCTGGATCCAGAATAGTTCCTGCCTTGCTCCTTTATTAAAAACCCCTTCGGATTATTTTTGGAGAAATCCCATCTGTCGAGCTGAATCATAGGAGCGCCAGACATTTCTGTTCTTTTAAATTATGCCACCTGAAAGGGAAACCAGCAAACTGCAGCCTCGCCGACCTGCCACCGCACCGGGCCAATCAGTGAATCAGCAAACAGTAGCCGGAGTAAGTAGCTCAGTGTAGACGCAGCGGATCCCCACCCCAAAGGAGAAAGTTCTGCTTCCTTTTAGAGCGTGTGTGGGGGAGATCACGGGCTGCCACCACTTCACTTTTCCTTTCAGTTTGCAACAGCAGCCGCTGCTCACCCCGTCGCCACGTCGTGCCCTAGACACGCTGTAAAGCGGACACACTCCTAGCGAAGAGTTAGATTGGGAAAAAAAATCCTCCCCATCCCCGCCACAAGCTGCGTTATTTCCTCAGGGGCTGGCGCTGCTCCACAGGTCTAACCTCAGGCCAGAAACGGCTGTAGCGATATTCGTTGCAGGCGCCGCGGAATGAGAAGCGCGTTCAATTTAGGTTCGCAGCCCGGCCCCCCTTTTTGAGGGGGGCAACCCCCAAATACAAATGAGGGTTCAGCCTGCTTTAAAAGGACGCTTGCGTCTGCACCACAACCCCTTCCCCAGCACAAACAGGTGCAACAGCCGATTGCAAGGCGGGGAAAGCAAAGGCCCCCGCGATTGCACAGAGCAGGAAGAAGGAAACAACCCCCTGAAAACCCCAGCGGCGGTACCGCTCGGGATTGCCGCGGGCTCAATGCGCAGCTAATCAAACACCGGGCCGTTAAAAGGCGCGTCTCTCGCAGGCACATTGTTGTGTTTACGGCCAGCGGCTGCCTGTGCATTGCTCCATGGTAACCTGCGGGCAGGGATCGCGCCTGGCTGCTGCCCTCCACCCGTGACAGGTGTGCCCAAGCCGGGCAGCGCCCGGGGCGCAGCGAGCCGGTGTCAGCGGGGAGGAGGGGCGTGGCTTGTGCAGAAGGGGCGTGGCTTGTGCACAGGCGGAGGCGGGGCTTGCTGTGTGTTGCTCCAACCTCCCTGCTCCTCTGTGTATTTTTTTATTTTTGGGGGGTGTCTTGTTAATCTCCGCGTAGCAGCCGGGGAAAGGGAGTAAATGGAATTGACGCTCTGAGATCGGAGTACTGCAGCCCCCCGGACAAGTGAGAGGAGAAGGAGGGGGGCAACCAAACACCCCCCCCTCCCAAAGTGAAGCCAGGAGAAGGGGGAGAGAAGAAGCAGAGGAAGAGGAAAAAAGGAGAGAAACTGGGACTCCAAGGCAGGGAGCCGGCGACTTCTGGGGAACAACTTGTTGCAAACAGATTTGCCAAGTGAGGAATCCGCCTCTCACTCCCCGCCGGGACTGGAGGAAGCAAACGCACCGTGCCTCGCTCCTCGTCCCCACAGCCGGGCGCCGGGGTCCACGCTCGCCGCCGAGGGGAGATGCTATTTGGACCATGTAACATCGCTACCAGGAGTTGAGGCCGCCCTTTAACATAACCATGAAGCTGGCCGAGCGACTCGTGTGCTGGGTCAGCTGCCTGGTGATCTCCGGGACCCTCCAGCCCGGCGCGGCGCAGGCAGGTGGGTTTGCAAAGCGGAGGCAGCTGTGAAACCTGCCGCCTGGGTTTTGGATGGTGCATTTCATGCAGGGAGACGGCGTGTGTGTGTATTGCACGTTGGGAGAGGACCCTGAGCCGATCCGGGTTTATTTTCCCGGGGTTTTGATTTGAGTCCCCCTTTTGGGTTCAGTTCTGTGCCGCGCTATTTCCATGTGGTTTTGGCAGCGAGCGTTCAGCTCCGGCTATGCCTGTTTGCCTAGATGTGGCAAAAACCACAATATCAATCAGTGGCTACTTTTTTTGTTTTCTGTAGGGGAGACACCGAGCGCTTAGCCCTCTGCCACCCGAGGAGAGCGGCCAGGGGCAGCGGGTTGCTCTGGGGTTTGATCCCGGTGTCTCTCTCTGCGCTAGCGGGGTGCACAGGGGGGCGTGGGAGCTCCCCTTCCCCACCTGCGCGCGGGGCTACTGCCTTAGCCCGCCCAGCTGGGCTCTCTGCGGGGCGCGGGAGCTCCGTTGCAGCGCGGAGCAGGCTCTGCCCTGCTGGCTGGCAGCCCCCGAAAGCTGCAGCGTTTCTAGCTGACCCCCCCCCCAAATTCTGCATTAATAGCTCGCGCCCTCGCTGCCGGCTTTAGAGCCGAGCGGCGACACTGGCTGGCCACAAACTTCACCCCCCCGAACATGCTGCTGCTCCCGGCTCCCGAAGTGTCCTTCAGCAGCGACTCCTGGCCGCGGTCCCGTTGTAAACTCCCCTCGGCTCCCCGCGGGCTGGCGTCCGCCGAGCTGGGGGGAAGCTGCTCCGCTCTCCCTGGTGCAGGGGCGCGCCGGGGGGACAGCGGCGAGGCCCCGGCAGGAGCGGGGAGCTGGAGCCCCGCACTCCGAAGTTGCAGCCGCTGAGTGATTGCAAAGCGGAGGGGGAGCTCTGCAAAGGCGAGGTGGGAAAACGCTGCTGGGGGGGGGGGGAGAAGGGGGCGTTTGCACAGTCTCCGGATCACCCCAGCCCAGGACTAGTGTAACGTAGGAACTCGGTTGTCAAGTTCAGACCTTTCTTGCCTGTAGTATGGTCTTTCCCCCAATCACAAACAAGTAAAAACGCTTGGATTTAAACACATCCGGGGGGGGAGCACCGACGGAGGCCCTCCACCCCCCAGTTAAACACAGTCCAATTGTACTCGATGGATCTCTGTCAATATCCTCGCATGCAGGCGCTCTATGTATCTCACACACTTGTCTGCTCCTCCCGACTTTATCCGTACACCGTGCTCTCAGCACGCATCAGTTAGCTCAGGGCTTGTACCCGCTGGATGCAACCTTCTTTGGGGGTTCCCTTTGATTTCCTGCTGCTGGCCTTCCATGGGGGCTGCTTATGCATGCTGACCCCTTCCAAAGCAGTCGAGGCTGACATGTAGGCTGAGCTGATACGAATTTCTGTGTGGCAACCTACAGGGTTTTCCCTCTGCTTCAGCTGTTGGTGCCCGTATTCACCGAGCTGTTGGGGTTACACTCTCCCTAAAAGCTCTGGTCAGAATTTCTCTCTAAAGAATTTAACCCCAATTAGTTCTGCCGCTCTCCTCTCGATGTAGGACATCTCTGTGTTTTGTACTGTCAGAATCACAAGTGAATCCATTGGCGTGCTTAGGATTTGATGAGTGTATGTTTCACATTACTGGGTGATACAAACAGCTAGGCTCGAGTTTTTAAAACACAAAGTGATCCCGTTAGGCGATGAGGAGATAGGAAAGCTATTTGGTATATTTCTTTTCATTGAAAGACGCGGGATTATGCGAAATTGCAACTATTTTACGTGGAAGGGGGAGGGAGATCCCTTTAATTTTGAACCAACATCATAAAAGCAAAAGCAAGTTGTTTGTCTAGTCTCTCTGTGTGCGCGAGGGATTTTTCCCGAGTACATACATATTGAGCTTCCCCCAGTCACTAGCAGTTTGGAGGAGTTTGTTTTGGTCCAAATGAGAAATTAAGTGCGGATAAGTAAACTAAGCTGCCAGAGGGCGACAAGATGTTGAGTGAATTGCTTTTAGATGAAACAAATTAAGGAAACGAGGGGAGACAATCTGCTTCTCGCATTATTAGACACGCTTGGAGTTCAGGGGAAAGTGGCATATTTTTGAAATGCTAATTTCTTAAGAAGCAGAAGGAATGCACCTTATTTACTGGTCTATGTGAATAGAATAGAAATATTGATTTTTCCCTCCGCTATTACAAATCATTAGGGCTTGTGGTTCTATCTCTCTTCAAAGAAACCTGAAGAAAGAGTTGTAATTTTTCCTTTAAAATTACTGGTTGACTCCTAGATGCACCCCTTCAAGATATTTGAAAGGGATGTCCCGTGACATCCCCAGGGACAGTACATTACAGTATCATTTATGTTTCCGATGCCAGTGTTCTATTCCGCAGCAGAACAATTCCTGTGAAGTAACTTGCATTGTTGTGCATGTGTGATTTACCCAAAAAAGTGTTGTTATATATTTCATTTATTTTGCAGAAGGGAAAAACAAACACATGTAGGTTGCCCCCTGGACAAATGCAAGCAGTAATCCCAGGTCCACAAACAATGTGTTACACTGTTTAACTTAGGTTTGTTCCCTAGACATATAAGTAAGGTTTCCCCATATATTTTTAAGGTGTTTCCAAATATTGCCAAGTAAACCTACATAGTTGGATTCCTATTTACATCTACAATAAACTGGCTAATGATATTGCAAGTTTAAAACAAAAACCTAAATGTACATTTCCCTTCACTGTAACTACATGTTTATGAAAAATGCATTGTGTAAAATTTCCTTCAACTCCTTTCATGGTGCTCAAAGTTTTCATGTGTTCAAGAAGTTAGGAATCAAACACTTGCTCAGATTTTAATGTTGTTTGGAATCACTGGACAGAATAATGCTGCTTAGATCTCCTGACAAATATTGCATTTGTATACTGACCTAATGATAGCAATGTAATGTGATTTTTGTTGGATATATTTTCTAGGGGACAGTTGCTTTAAGTTAAACATTAAAAAGAGGGTGTAAAATTGCTCACATTTCCTTTTTGTTTTAAATAATGGGGAGATGAAGAAGTTTGACCAGTGACTGGTGCATTCACACATTCTTGATTTGGTCCGTGTTTCTATTTTTATGTAACTGAGATCAGAGCGATGTTGAAAAAGAACTGAAATGTTCTCTGTTGCTTTCATAATGATGATGTACCCTTTTATATCCATATTTTGGTTTTAGTTAAATGCTGCTTTTTCGACACATGGTCATTTCTTTAACAGTTTGACTATCCTATTTGATTTTATTTGATTTTTTTTGGTTTTGTTTCCTTCTTAGATTTTCCTTTGCCATGTTTTTGATTGGTTAATACCAGTAAATGAATTATTCTATTTCTTATTTCACAAGCCTTTATTCTTTATTATTCTTAGTAGAGAGCTGATTTATTATTCCTTCTGATTTTCTTCTTTTCCTCATTCTTTTCTTCTTCCTGCATACTAGCCCCCCCTTTATATTTATACTTTTTTTTTCTATTTCATACTACTTTCCTTCTCACTTCTTTTGCTTCCTTGCTATTTCTTCCCTAGCAACCTTCCACTCTGGCACTGCTGGAGCTCCCTGAGTCACTTTCCATTCCTCGTTTCTGATAAATCTGATATGGCTGGCTGGCTGGCCAGTCACAAAGTCATTCACTTGCCTATATTTATTCCTGAGAGAAAATAAAAAGGCATCGATCCAGGGTTACTTGCATATCCTCAAAGCACTGACTCCCAAGGCCAAATCTTCCTCACATCTCTCTTGGGTAAAATGCTTTACTCCCCACGCCACACAAGAAAAAAAATGTTATTTAATTAGGAGCGGAAGGAATGGTTTTAATTCTAAGCATTTACTAAGCCATGATTGACACATTCTGCTTGGCACCCGCTGAATTAGCAGGTTGTACAGGTGTGCTTTGGTTTGTAAGAAGGGAGAGGGATTTGGGGGGGGGGGGGGAGGGGAAGAGGGGCGGCTCTGACTGATTTCAATGGGCTTTGGATCAGGCCCTAAATATTTGCTTTATTTTGAGCAGGTCACTGAGATGCCTATACCTTCACTGTTATGGGTGAGAGAAGTAGCAAGAGCTGTTAATTTCATTATCTTGCTTCTGGTGCCTGGGAAGTTTTTTTTTTTTTTTTTTTTTTTTTTAAACAAGCTAGTGTGTTCACCCCTTGTTTGTTTGTATACTATTTGCAATGCACAGTCTTTGTAGTTTAAATTAGGTCACATGCTCAAAATACCTTGTGCTATTACTTGGAAACAGGTCAGTCCTTGCTCAATTAGCAAATTGCCGATACACATATTCCTTTTTTCTGATCTACAGTACTGCAGAAGTGTTAAATAATTGCAGCCAAATTAACTGTTGTGCTCTGTGAAGTGTCCAGTTGCTCTGTGAAATGAATTGTACTTTAAATATTTTTCCACTGTTTTCTTCCTGATGAGCCTATTCAGTCTGATGTGCAGCGTTGTCTTTATGCTCAAGTCAAAGCTCTTCTCTGGGTCACGTCAGATGGGGCCTCTTTTGAAAGCTGCATCATGCCTCATCTCCAGCCGCTGTCTTTGATGCTTGGCCTCTTTGTTGCAATGCAATGGATATTCGGGGAGTTGAGCCCCACATGCCTTTGAAAAGATTTATAAAATAAATATTAACTAGAAATTGCAGCATACGGTTGGGGACGATAGAGGCAGGCCCTGAGAAAGTGAAATCCACTCAGTGGGCAATATATTCTCTTGCCGCAGCTCACTTTTTCAGTGTCAGAGGAATAGTTTCCCATTATGTTCTCCAACTGCAGGCTAACCCAAAGATTTGCAGGCCTTACTCGGATAAAACTCCACTGATGTGTCTGCTGGAGTTCTGACCCCAGGGTTGGGCATCTAGGGCCGGACTGAGACTGGTGTGGGGATTAGAAGGCAGGCAGACTATGCTGCTTCCCTTTGTGGGCTGGTGGGGGCAGTTTTGTCTCGAGCACAGGGTAAGACAGTCAACTTGAATTCCCATTGCAATGGCCCTGATGGGCTGTTGCAGGAATGCAGAATTTCTGATGTAACAAGACCCCTGGTCAGGCCCCTTTCCTCATGCAGCCTGCCCCCAAATTTACCCTGTGTTGTGAATGGCTGCTGCAGATCTGGCATGGAGGTGGCTCTGGGCCTGGGGCAGATATTCTTGGGGCAGATGAGAGCTGCAGGGCAACACTGAAACAGGTATTTATGCTCTGCATCCCTGAAATTGACCCAGAGTTGTTTATACACAGGCCCAGATTCTACTCTTAATTATACCGTTGAACCCAACAGACAGAACTGGGGTTGTGTGGTTTTAAAAGAGGGCAGAATGTGATCGTGTGTACTGTACGCAGCGCTGAGAGCTGCATTTATAATAAACCAGATGAGTCTACGACATAATATTGAGGATCTGGCTTAAATGCGTACAAGTAAGCAAAATCCGACTTGGCATTAACAATTCAGATAGCTATTCCTCGACTCATATCATTCTTTAATAAAGACAAGCAAAAAGTCACAAGTTAAGGTTGTAAGGGCAGATTCAAGTCTGCTGGAAGTGTAAACAACTCCACTGAAATCAATAACACCGCACTGGCTTACACCAGGGTTGAATTTGTCCTCAAGAGCCATTTAGGAATCCTGAGTTATTCTTAAAAGTGGCCTTAATTTTCTTGTTCCTGTGGGAATTAACCAGAATCTTCACTTAATCTAAATGCTTTTTCTGTGGTTTGATGCTCATTGGTTTATATGGGAAGGTAGAAATTTTAAAATATTCAACTGCTCCATTAAAAATAATAGGAAATCAAACCACAGAAAATCTGTTTACGATGTACATGTGAATTAATGTGCAACACACACACACACACGACAAACATTCTTGTACAAAAAGCTTTATTAGAAGATGGTTACCATTAGAAAGCATGTAAATATGTACAGCTAACCTCCAGCTGTACATCTGTATTCTACACATCAGAAAACTGCTTTTTCAGACAGCCAGTTCCATTGGTTTCTTGCTGTTCTGGGCATCTGCAGGTGGCAGCACCCCCCAGGCCCTCCTTTTAGATTGGGGTGCCCCTAATTTCCTTCTTGGACAGGGTTACTGGCCTACTGGATGGGGGCAAGCTGTAGACAGAATCTATCTTGATTTTTAGTCAGGCATTTTGACGCAGTTCCGCATGACAGTCTCATAACCAAACTAGGGAAATGTGATTTAGATGGAAAATGCTCTAAGGTGGGTGTACAACTGGTTGAAAGATCTTATTCAAAGAGTAGTTATGAGTAGTTTGTTGTCAGACTGGGAGGGTGTATCTAGTAGGTTCCCACCAGGGTCAGTCCTGGGTCCGGTACTATTCAATATTTTCATTAATGACTTGGATAATAGAGTGGAGAGCATGCTTACAACATTTGTGGATGACACCAAGCTGAGAGGGGTTGCAAGCACCTTGGAGGACAGGATTATAATTCAAAATGACCTTGGCAAATTGGTCTGAAATCAACAAGATGAAATTCAATAAGGACAAGTACAAAGAACTACACAGCTACAAAATGGGGAATAACTGGCTAGGTTGAGTACTGCAGAAAACGACCTGGAGGTCCTAGTTAAGTTTGGAAGGATTCTATTTTTACCAGTAAAAATAGATTTAATCATAGAGACTCAATAATAGAAATTCACAGAGTGGCAAAGTGAGGCAAATGCTGCTTGAGAACTTACAAGAGTTTGATTTAAGGATACTCACTTGGTATATTTTGATATAAACTGTCAACATCACATGTTTTAATGGTTATAAAGCTTTAACTTTTTGAATCTCAGCGTCTATAGTCATTACATAATTACGATCTGATCCTCCTCTGTCTGCCACACTCCCATGCTTTTGTGCAACTGTGAACATTTAAATCAATGTTTATAAGCATTTTTTTTTAAACATTGACATTATCCATGGAAGTTATAAAAGTATTGAAATCAAATTCTGCCAAGACTAATTATAGTGGAAAAAATTGAATACGAGTCAATAATATGATGCAATTGCAAAAAAGTCTAATACCATTCTGGGGTGTATTATCAGTAGTGTCATGTGTAAGACATAGGAGGTAATAGTGTTGCTCTATTTGGCACTGGTGAGGCTTCAGCTGGAGTACTGTGTCCAGTCCTGGACACCACAGTTTAAGAAAGATGGGGACAAATTGGAGGGAGTGCAGAGGACAGCAATAAAAAATAATAAAAGATTTAGAAAATCTGATGTACAAAGAAAGGTTAAAAAACCAACAACCTGGGCATGTTGAATTTTGAGACACTAAGACTGAGAGGAATCTGATAATAATCTTCAAATATGTAAAGGGCTATTATAAAGAGGATGGTGATCAATTGTTCTCTGCCTACTTCGGGGTGTGTGTGTGGAGGGGATTTATACTGGAAAACACTGACTCTGAAAAGGGTGGAGGGGTCACGGTGGGTAATCAACTAAACGTGAGCTCCCAAAGCAATGCTGTGGCTAAGAAGGCTACCATCATGCTTGGATATATGAGCAGGAGACCATTGAGGAGTGAGGAGGTGATGCTTCCTCTCTCTTTAGCATTGGTGAGCCCATTACTAGAATATGGTGTCCAGTTCTGGTGTCAAGACTTCTAAAAGGATGTTGGGGAAACTGGAAAAAGCTTCAGAGAAGAGCTTCAAGAATAGTTTGTGGTCTAGAAAACCTGCCTGACAGTGAGAGACATAAGAGTCTCCATCTACTTAGTTATCCAAGAGATGACTTGATCTGGTCTGTAAGTGCCTAGAATGGGAGAGGACTCTTCAACCTAGCAAACAAAGTCATAAGGAGATCTGATAGCTAGGAGTTGAAGCTAGACAAATCAAACTGGAAATAAGGTGCACAGTGTGGGTAATTAACCATTGGAACAATTTACCAAGGGAAAACGTGGTGGCTCTGTCACTTGAAGTCTTTAAATCAAGATTAGGTGTTTTTTAAAAAAAAACAAAAAAACATATGCTTCAATCTAATCTGAAGTTTTGGCCTGTGTTACACAGGAGGTTAGATTACATGATCATAATAGTCTATTAAAATCTATGGGGTACAATTAGGCCTTTTGTTTTTATGGGAATTCAAAAGAATAATGCATGATTGGTTGACATGGTCGAATATTATGGGTCCTTCGGAGCTTTTAGTGTGTATTGTGTAAATATGGGTTTAAGATTGTGTAAACATATATTTAAGTTTTAAGTATACAGCATGATTTATCGCAGTGCCAACTGGCAGAGGGCATGCCATAACATAACTCATTATCGGGTCTGACATGCTCACCTTTCAGGTAGAGAATATGGCTCTAATGTCATGTAAGGTATCGTATGTAAACTGGCGACATGCTGGTGATTCATATTATTCTGTGGTATATACACGGACGATAGATGAAGAAACATAAATATGTGCTGGAAATATATTCTTAAAATGTGTTTTTCAGGCAAAGCTTAAAACCAGAAACATTTAATCCTATGCTGTTTGCTGATACTTACTTTTAGTTTTACTACAAACCATCTCAGTGCTGTATATTACAGAAGTGAGCCCTCAGCTAAATTAACAGATTGGTGCTGTGTACTGTCTCTTTAAAGGAGCAGCAAACTTACTAGAGTTCTGTGAGTGCTACAGGTAGAAGGATTGGATGTTACAGGGCAGACAGTTTTGGGACAACTTGAGACCTGGAGGGTATTGGTGCCACCTTGTGAGGAGTAGCCAGACAGGTGAAAGCCAAGGTGAAGCTATTATGTTGTAAACAGGCTGCTGGGGTCAAACCAAAGTTGAACAACCCAGAGGCACCCAAGGTAGCAGGGTAAGTGGGGACTTAACCCTTTGCTGGTCTGGGTTGAACCCCAAAGCGTCTGTGTGATAGAGCACAACTCTAAGATCAGTTACACTACATTGGCCTGTAAGTCTGTGAAGGCTGTTGCTGGGGTATGAACGTTGAATTTTTGTATGTTAATATTTTTAGGAACAAAATGTATCAATTTGTAGGATAGGAGAACAATTATGTAAGTGATCTTAACTGATTATTATTATTATTATTATTTTTAATGGTAGTGCTATAGTTAACTTAGAGTTAAGGGTGCTGATGTAACTATTCCTTTTGGTTTGGGGATGTACATATATAAATGTAGCACATACTTGGCGGTGGAGTCCATGTGATACATTGTAGAGTCATGTGATAAATGGAATGTTTAATGCATCTTTGACAGCCTCATTTCTACAGCGTCCACTGCCTCATGTCTGCCAGGACTACTCCTAATGCTCCAAGCCTCTCAAAAGCTTCAGACAGCTGCCAATTTTTTTTCTTTCAGCCTGCTGGAGAAATGCTTCCTCCTTTCCCTGAATTACACAGCTATAAGGTGTAAAATGGGCAATACTCAGTCCTGCATCAGGAGTAGGATTAGGCTCAGGCTCTAATATCCTGGGATCCATTAGAACTAGAAATGGGACCTTCCTACCAGTAGAAAATCAGGAAGATTCCCTACTCAGGGCCGGCTCCAGGCACCAGCCCACCAAGCATCTGCTTGGGGCGGCGCCTGGAGGGGGATGGCGCGGCGGGGCACTCCGGCCCGAGAGCGGGGCTGCGACTGGGCTCGCCGCCCTCCCCCCCCCCGGTGCTCTGGACGGTCGGGGAGAGCGGGGGGCCCCGGCCGGGCTTGCCGCCCTCCCCCCGGCGCTCTGGCCGCTGGGGGCTTGCCGCCCTCCCCCCGGCACTCTGGCCGCCGGGGAGAGCGGGGAGCCGCGGCGGGCTCTCCGCCCTCCCCCCGGCGCTCTGGCCGGTCGGGGATTGCTGGGCTCGGCCTTGCTGCAGGGGGGCGGAGGGTGCCTTTTTTGCCTAGGGCGGCAAAAAAGCCAGAGCCGGCCCTGTCCCTACTTTCCAGCAATATACAGCTTTTGCTTCTATCTTTAGTACCCCATGATATCAGACCTTTTCTTACTGGAAATGGGAGAATTGCAGTGGACACAGCTGGAAGATTTGCATGTTATCAAACCTTTAAAAATGTTACATTATTATGCAAAGAAAAGCTCTTTTAGGTAAATTTCAGGAGTTTCTAAAATGTATTAATTATAATTTTCCTTTGAGTCCTGTGCGGTTAGACTTGCAGTAACTAAGGCTATAATAATGATATAGAGGTCTAAAATTGTAAAATTGGTAACTTTAAAAACTCTTAGCCACTTGTAATATTATATAATGGTGTATGGGTTTTTTTGGTTTGTTTTGTAAAGTGTGCTATATGCCTACAGAGTATGTGGTATCTTATACATTTTTGTTGGCTGTTGCTTGTAACGCAGCCATGCTAGAGTCATGTGGATAGAACTTTCATACTACACCTCACCAGCACGTAATCTGTATATACAACCTACGAACGCACAGGCCTCTCCTTTTCTATTAAAGCCATGTCTGGCGCAACAGGCACAAAATGAAGATGTGTGATGTAGGGCACTGTTTTACAGACAGCTGTACATATGTGTAGCTTCATTTTGCAAAGGCACCATGACATGTGCGTAGAGGTTTTCCTTACTGTCAATAGCCTGTTTCTCTCATGGTAGGATCAGATCCTAAGGTTGAAAACACACTCTGTCTCTGGTCTATAAAGTGTATTTTGCAACACTCCTTTTGTGATTAAGACTAAAATAAAACTAATAGGATATCTCTATCTCCTAGAACTGGAAGGGACCTTGAGGTCATTGAGTCCAGGCCGCTGCCTTCACTAGCAGGACTAAGTATTGATTTTGCCCCAGATTCCCTAAGTGCCCCCCTCAAGGATTGAACTCACAATCCTGGGTTTAGCAGGTGAATGCTCAAACCACTGAGCTATCCCTCCGCCCTGTAGGGAAAATTCTTCTTACATCAGTAATCACTGAAGGTCTAGGTCCAGTGGCTCAAAAAAACCCATTGAAACTTTTGCTGTCTATCCTATTTTACAGTCATGTTATGTACCATACACTGTGGTGCAAATCCTGCAATCTCTGACATAGCCACGTAAGGCTGTATATGAACGTGAATTGCCGCATTGCTATTGCTGGGTTCAGAGACCCCACAACACTGTTGTATCCTGCTGTAAAACTCTCTTTGCAGGAAAGTGGAGGCGTAGGAAAGTGGAGGCGTAGGTGTTGTCTAAAGCAGAGACACATAAATATGAAAATAGTTAATAGATAAAGTGTCAGTAGATGGCGCTTGGGAATGTTCAGCCTTGTTCCTGGGTTTTGTAGGACCAGTAAACTTCTTGTGGGAAGCTCTTTACATTCAGCTGTTAGTGTTTTTACTTTTTCTTCTTTGTGACTGACCAGCGGCACAGCGGCACCTCAGCAATGGCTGTGAGCAACATTCCACTGCAGCTCTTAAAAGCTCTAGCCTGTGGTTACGTACATAACCAGGATCCACTGCATCCATTCTTCTTTCCCATACTGCGCTATGGTAGTAGTCCTGAGCCTTGCTTGCAGATGGGGGTAAAGAGAAGTGTCCCTTTGCCCTGTTGTCATCGTGTGTTTCTTGCAATCAAATCCCTTGTTGTCAGGCTTTGCTCACGAGGCTACACTTTCTCCAGCACTCTAGCAGCTGTACGTTTTTAGGATGCTATTGCTGTTGAGTGCTGCACACATCCCAAATTACTTTTAACATTTCATGTCCGTTTTCTGGAATACACCAAGTGATCAGACCAAACAGTAGACTGAGTGCCTGATAAATGTTTATTAAGAAATCAAGATGTCTAATTTTTTTCAAGTAACCAAGGCAAACAAAGGCGGATGTTTATAAAAGGCACGGAAAAAAGTCTTGTTGTCAAAAGACCCTTTATATCCAGTTTTGTTTGATATTAAATTATTATTAGTATTTTTTTAATAAATGAATTGGAAAACTGTAGAACTTTGGGAAATATTGACACAAGTTTAACTCCAGCTTCACAGATGGTGACAGACGCTGTTTCCATTGAATAGTCAATAGAAAGACACTGGGCACAGTTTTTAAAAGTGCCCAAGGGTACGTCTAGTCTGCAATAAAAGACCTGCGGAACAGCTGCAGCTGGGCCTGGATTAGCGGACTCGGCTCAAGCTACAGGGCTGTAAAATTGTCGTGTAGATGTTCGGGCTAGGGCTGGAGCCCGGGCCATGAATGAGGAGGGTCTCCGAGCCCGGGCTGCAGTCTGAGTCTGAATGTCTACACTGCTGTTTTTGCCCCACAGTGAAAGAGAAGCATGTGCCTGAGTACTTTACTAAACTGAGATCTCTGTGAGGTACCGAGTGTTCTCCACCCCCACTGAAAGCAATAGGAGTGAAATGTGCTCGCAGCCTCATCAGAAGCATCCAGCACCTGTGGGATTGGGTCTTTGGAGCACCCAACATGAAGAATAATGGGAATACTTTACTTGTGTTCATTTAAATAATACTGAAATATTGAACATTTTTAAACCTAAAAGTTTAGGTAGTCCAATAATGTAACAATAGCTAGACAAAATGATAAACATTTGTTTGTAAGTTATTCTTTTCCATTAGATCCTTGTCACTCTGCTTGAATATCCTGGTCTACAGACTGGTGCGAGTATCAGTTGTGTTTTGGCAACCACTCAACTACTTGTTTAACATTTTTGACCCATGAAAGCGAAGTTAGAATGTGCATATTTTTATCTTTGACAGTAAAGAAATAAAAGGTACACATCTAAATTAAAATGGTTGTTGTCTAAGGATCTGTGGCAATGTTTAGAGTTAAGTGTTGTATAATTTTATATAAAAGATTTTACTAAAAAAGAAAAAAACCTCACGTATTTCAAGAGAGATTTCTCTAGTGTGTAAAAATATCAGTGGAGTAGCTAACTTTTTTCCAGTTGTTGTTAAGTTCAAATTTAGCAACCATTGTCCTTGTTGATATATCAAGTGCTCTAAAAATGTACTCACCATTAGCTGGGAGAGTGAAGTGATTGGTAGATGTAATTCTTTAGTGGCTATTAACAAAGTGCAGGACACGAATACTGAATGTACAAAAAGCTGTATAGAAAGAAGACAAAATAACACATGTAACCGTTTTTTTGTTTGTTTGTTTTTGAAAGATGCTTCTATTTTTTTCTGTATGTACTGTAATGATTGTTGCCTGAATTAGCACGCCGTGAGCAGAGGAACCCGATACACAAACAGAATGGCATGAAGCTAATTTTGTTTCGCAAATTGAGATCTGATCCCTGCTATTTCACGCCCTCTGCAAGCTGACTCAGTTACTCGTTCCAGTGTATGGATGAAATCTGTATGGGTCAAATTCTGATCTCGATTATGGTGGCATAACTTTGGAATCACTCCATTGAAGTCAGTGGAGTTAACAGAAACAGTTGAGTTAATATTTTTATATAAATAGCAAGTAGTGTAATCAGTTTGTTTCTCTCCTCTTGTCTTCTCTTGGAGAGAGAGCTTATCTTTTGAGAAGACTATTCATAGAAGTGAGTTGGGTTACGTGAAGTTTTATATTGGGGTTACTTATGGTAGAATTTGGCTTCTGGTTCTTGCAGTTTGAAACTTTCTTTTAAAACATATACCTTTAGATAATACACAGCTCACAGAGAAAGTCATATCGACATTCCACAGTCATGATATCATCAGAGAGCTATATTTCACACTCGGAAGATCATATCTGTGAAATATGACTTTATTAAAGCCCAAGAAAAGCTCATAGCTTTTATAGCATTTTAATTGTTTTAGTGCTGCATAACATACAACCGATGGCCCAATTAGGGTGACCAGATAGCAAGGGACGGGGTGATGGGTAATAGGCCCCCTATGTAAGACAAAGCCCTGCATATCGGGACATCTGGTCACCCTAGGCCCAATCAGCACATAGCTGCGGCCCATGTGACATCCTCAGGGCCATACATGTAGTATATATGTGAGGATGTGGCACAGATAACACAGAGAGAGCCCTATATGTGGCCCAGAATGGTAAGTAGGTTAAGAACCACTGGTATAACCGTTTAACAATCCTTTTATTTTATTTTATTTAGTATTTGTATTCTGTTGGTGCCTAAAGAGCGCAATCAGGGATTAGGGCTGCATTTTAGTAACATGTTAGTAACAAAAAGAGGGTTCCCTGTCCCAAAGAGTTTATAATCTACATAAGCAATAGCTGTATTCCTATTTTACCAAAGACTCTCAAAGAGATTTATGCAGTGTTGCCAGATATAACTATTTTTATCCCCAATTCTGTGGAATCTTAAATCTCCAAGTCCCGGAGTCAAGTGATTACCTGAGAGTCTCAGCTGTTTAATTAAAGAAAAATGCAAGTTTCTAGCTTTCTTGGTTGCAGAGAGAAGCTAAAAAATCAGAAGGCAAATGATAATCCTAGAATTAATATTTTTTTTAAATAATTCTCATGATTTTTTGGGGGCCTGACTCATGATTTCTGAATGCTTGGGAGATACTGTTTGTCTTTGTATAAGGTCATGTAGGAAGTTTCTGGGTGAGCTAGGGATAGAACCCATGTCTCTAACTCCACTGCTATGATTTAATTGCAAGGCCATCCTTCCTATCACCAGATTTGCTGCGCAAGTTGCCACACGTCATCACAATTCAATAGCGTGACATTGCACCCAAAACAATTGTGGCAAAGAATCTGAAAATCCACGCTAGGGTCAAAATCCTCACAACAAATATGGCTTAAAGAATAAAAATAGCTATTGTTCACATTTACAGAGTTGCAAATCTAGAGGCTGTAATTTTGGTAAATAGATGACATAGCTTGGTAGAGCAAGGGAAAAAACCATAGTGGAAATTGCAGATGGATGAAGAGTGAAATCCTGGTCCCATTGATATCACTGTTCAACCTTCCTTTGGCTTCACTTTGGCCTAGATGATTGCACTAAAGCTGCTTTTATGAGATGCTCAGATATTTCTGAATCCCCAAGAAATGGTGTTGCACAACTTTTGTTGTTGTTGTTTTTCCTAATCTCAGATCTGTTTGAAGATTAATGAAAGCTAAGAAAAACACTACAAATAACTATCATCTTCCAGGAAAGACCAAGTTTCCTGGGTGTGGTGCCTCTGTCTGAGGTTGGATTCACCCACGGTACCTACAGTTTGGATATGTGGCTTTCGGGGAACTTCTGGGGAAATTCTCTGGCCTGTGTCACACAGGACATCAGATTAGATGATCACAGTGGTCCCTTCTGGCCTTAGACTCTATACATCTTCTGGAAGCCCATTCCTAACTGCACATTTTCCCTGCAGCTCCACCAGACCAGAGAGGTCCAATGGGTGGCTGTTTCCTGGATATAACATGAGAAGCTCTGTAAAGTGTATTTTCACGAAGATCTCTTGGTCCAGTGAGGTTGTGTCCATGTGGGAATATGGAATCATGACTGTGAATACAAGTGTGGCCATGATATCCAGCGTTTGGGGGGGGGGGGGGTTCCAACCTATCTGGCCCTTGCACATCCTTTCTGACACACAGACGATGTAGTGGATACCGTCCTGAGGCAGGAAAGTTTGAATAGTCTACAGTAGGGCTCCTATAGAGTCCACTTGTCTGCTGGAGACAAACTAAGGCTTTGGCTGGTTTATCATGAGGCCTGGTGGTGACATGACCAATCTTTCAACCCATTTCAGAGCTGGGTCCTTGATCAGCTAACTCTCTGAGTAAGACAATGTGCTACTCCCAGCCTGCGCAAGTAGATCATGGCATCTGCCAAGCATTTCACAAAACCACACACACCCAATGCCCGTCCAAAAGGCAGGAGATGAAACTGATTGTGTTCCCCTGTGACAAACCTCAAGAATCAGAATGATCTTAGAAGTATTCCAGTGTGCACATAAGCGCTTCAGGGTCCAGAGCATAGAGCCCGGCACTTACCCCTGTAGAGTAGAGGCACGCAGGGTAACCATCTTTCACTTTTCTATAATCACTTACAGATTCAGCTCTCTGAGATCCCAGCTGGGCTGGAGCCCTCCCTGTTTTTTGGTGGAGGGAGCGTCTGGAATAAAACCCCTTCCAGTTTTCACCTTGTGGCACAGGCGTTAATGCTCGCATTGTCAGGAGGGATTGGGCTTTCTGCAGCATCTCTTCTTCATACTGAGGAGGGAATATTCTCATGAGAACGAGAGCACACGTGATCTCAGAGGCTCACCAAACAAAGTATCTGAGGTGATCAGTGGCTAATGAGGTAAACGGATCCCGTTCTCTCAGGCCAGTGTCTTGTCCCTTAGATCCCCGTTTCAAAGGAAACAAAACAGACTCTCCTTCAAAAGCTGGCTTTCCCGTTGACCAGATTCAAGGAAGCTGAGTTCACCCCACTGCACAAGGCCCTCTGCCTCAGTGGTATCAGAAGCTAAAGGGTCCTAAGCTCCCAGGCTGCAAGCACCAGGAACTGAAAGGTTCTTGAAAGTTAGCAAGCTAAATCCTCTGCAGTGGCCAGTAGCTTCTGATCCCAAAGGTGGATTGTGAGACACTGGCAAAAAGAGAGAACCGGCGTTGGCGTGCTGATAAAGGGGTGCCAAAGTTTAGTGACTCCTGAGCCTTAAAGCAAGTACTGATGTGATGAGGAAAAGCAAGTACTAAAGCACTAAGGAAAACAGCCACTGAAGCATTGACTGAAAAACTTCATAGAATGTCAGGGTTGGAAGGGACCTCAGGAGGTCATCTAGTCCAACCCCCTGCTCAAAATAGGACCAATCCCCAGACAGATTTTTTTCCCCAGATCCCTGAATGGCTCCCTCAAGGATTGAACTCCCAACCCTGGGTTTAGCAGGCCAGAGCTCAAACCACTGAGCTATAATCAACCGACCGATGCCTCAAATGTAGCAGCTCTACTGGACTGGACTTGAAGGTATAATTGCCAGCCACAGCCAAGGGGGACCAGACTGAAATTTCTGGAACAGCATTTATATTGGTGAACAATGACTCATAAGGGACATGCCTTGTGCTCTGTCTTGCTACTGGTGCCTGCGAGGGGCAAAAAATCTTCAGAATTCAGGGAGTTCTGCACTGGTAGCATAAAGCAGCTAAGACCCAGGATTGGGAATGAAGAGGAGCAAGAGTCCTGTAGTTCACTGTTGCCTTGCACATTGGTTTATACCAATGCAAAGTGAGTGTAAAACACTATGAAATTAGAAAGGTAGCATTTAATACCCACTTTGCACTGGTATAAATTTACTGTATTGAATTCAGGGCAATAGTAAATTGGGCCCGTTATCTTTAGAGAGGATTTTTCTCCCTAGCGGTATGCATAGCCTGAGATTGTAGTATTCAGCATGGTGCCCTTAGGGTTGCAATACATGCTGATGAATCTGGTAGTGGATAAGTTTTCTTTGTCTTTATTTTAACCATTCTTTTGACTTCATTTTTTCCCCTCTCCGTGTTTTGGTTTCCAACAATATGATTAGTTATGGATTTGTAAGTCAGAAATAGCTTAGTAATTGCTATATTACTTTGCCTGCAACAGCAATGAACGTCTTAAATTTAATGCATCATCCACACAGAAAATTGATGTTTGGCCAAAACTTGAGGGCTCTGACAGCTAATCTTAAAGAGCTTTTGGTTGACGTGTAAAATGACTGAGAATCATGAATGAGATTCTCATGAAAATTGATGCTCTTTAAAGGATTATTACACAAAAGAAAAATATTCTGGCTTGTAATTGGTTGAAAATAGACTTGCAGTGAGCCAGAAAGTTTATATGTTTGTGGGGTTTTCCCCCCCACGCTTTTTGGAAGTCACCAATACTAAATTATGGACCAATGTTAAGTAATTAGATCACATAAGCAAATGACTGCATTGTACTTGATTCTTCAAAGCCAATAGTAATTTTCTCTGACATCAAGGTGCAGCTGATTAGATCATATATGCACATACCTAATTCCTGATTGGCTTATTAATGATAGCTTTTTTTTTAATGGACTTCTAATTTAATTTCCTTTTAGAATGTCATTTTAAAACAACAACAATACAGTTACACAAAAGAAAGTCATGACCACAATAGGGAAATTCGCCAGTGTGTCTAATGAGGATATTTAAAATGTTTGTAAAAATACATATGCCTACATTGACAACATCAGTATTTTAAGGGCCAGATCCTCAACTCAGTAAATTGGTCTAGCTCATTTGACTTCACTGGGGCTACCCAGATTTACACCAGCCATCTACCTGGCCCATTATTTGCATTGGAATAGTATAAACCTTAACATACTCAATTGATATTTACTTTTTGGTTCAATACATCCTGATATTTTACCTCCAAAAAAAAAAAAAAAGTCAATGTCTAGTCATTAGCTACCATGCTTGTGTTTCAGCCAAAAATGAAAGGCCTAGTTTTCAAAATTAAGCCCACACAATTATGCAATCAGGTAATTGTGCATATAATTGCATGCACAAATGGCCAGTTAGATGTGTAACTGTCCATTTGCATGCAAAATTACCCAATTTTGCAAATCAGGCCTTAAATATTCATTGTGTAAAGCACAGCTTCATATTTATGATTGTATTCCCCTCCCCCTTCACAAATCCTTGTTCGTGTCATCTGCATTGAAAGGTTACTGATATCTCTCTGTAAATGAAGAATGGCATATCTACCATCAGAGAGATCGCGAGATCAGAGAGGTATCTTTAAACTTCCAATTAACACACAATAAACAATATTGAGTATTTGAAGGGAAATACTTCCAAGATATAAGGCATGCCATAGCAAATTCAACATTGCCTGGAATGAATATTATTAACTTCAAATGATCTGGATGCATGCAGCTGGATAGAAGTATTAGAAAATTATTGGTAAATTATGTAGCCGAAGTTCTCTCTCTGGAGTTATTTGTATAATTTATTATTTGTATAATAAATATTGTACTTTATTTTTTATTATTTGTATTCCAGAATTGTAACTGTAACTAGTATATTTGTATTAAAACCAAAACCGGGCCCCTAATGTGCTAGGTTCTGTACAAATGTGATAGACTGTTCCTGCTCCAAAGAACTTACAATTTAAAGAGATAAGAGTGAGAGGTTGGGAAGATAAACGAGGGATGGAGAGGTGAAGTGACTGACCCAAGTTTGCACAGCAGGTCAGTGGCAGAACCAGGAACAACACTCAGAACTCCTGACTCCCAGTCTAGTTACTTATCCCCTAGCTTAAGCTGTCTCTATTATGCTGCCTCTACTGTGTTTCTGGAAATAAGGCTTAATTTTTTTTAAAGGTGAGAGCAATTAACCATTGGAACAGTTAACCGGGGTCCTAGTGGATTCTCCATCACTGACACTTTTAAAATCAAGATTGGATGTTTTTTTCTAAAATAAATGCTCTAGGAATTATTTTGGGGAAGCTCTATGGCCTGTTATCCAGGAGGTCAGACTAGATGATCACAATACTCTCTTCTGGCCTGGATATCTATGAATTTCAGGTTCAGAGTTTTTTCTAAAGCTGATACCTCAGGAGGAACATAACTGCCTGTCAAATTCCTCCTCCTTTCATCCAAAGCACACTAGTTTTTTTAAAATCAGCTACGACATACATATAGATGGATCCCATGTTTTAGAAGCCAGGAGGATTCGTGTGGCTCCTAAGAAAAATTGAGGAAACTGACGTGTCAATTATAACCCCAGAGATAAGTTATGAGGATCTGTAAGCAAAAATGGTGCTGTTTTTAGGAGGCAAAAACTCATTCATGTGTATAAAGCTAGAAATGTGCTTAAGTATCTTGATGAATTAGGGACTAAGGCAAATTTACTGTCCAATGTGTTAACCTAGTGCTTACATAGCAACAGAGATCCACATTCCCATCCTACGTGCCATTAGAGCAGATTGCCTTCCAATGCAAGCCTATACTAAATTTTCCAACTCCAGGGCTCCGTGTTGTGGCTGTTTTCCTCATCTCATCCCTCTAGAGACCATAACTAGAGCTTGGCAGAGAAAGGGACCTCCATATAACAGAGGATTTCAGTATTTCACAGTTCAGTTTAGTTCTGATTTGGAATGAAAACCAAACATTTTAAAATTTTTGGTGAAAGGGAATAGAGCCCTCGAACTGGGGCAGTCTGCCTGGGAGCTGCCCCAGAGCCATAGACTCAGGAAGTCCTGGGGTCCCTGACTGCGACGAACCCGGCAAGTTGTCAGGAAACCAGGCAGGGTTCCATCAGCACTTCGGTGGAATCAAACTGCCACTGCAAAATGTTTCAATTTCCGCAAATTCTGACCAACAAATGTTTGGTTGGAATTTTTCCAGCCAGCTCTTACCAGAGCCACAACTCTATATTTGTCTCTGGCAAGGCCATTGTTGACTCTTGTGCACGTTCCTCATTTCATAAGTAATCCCAGTCTCTGCTGGCCAACGAAGAACACCTCTCCGTTGTAGTGTTCTGACCACTACAACTAGACCGCCATGCTGATTTCAAAAGCTGCTATTTCCCTTGTCTGCGGGGGGGGGGGGGGGGGGGAAGATGACAGGTTTTTTTAATTTACCAGTGATTTAGAGCATAAGGCTTTTTGGCTTTCAGTGAGACTGAGGCTATGTCTCAGAGAGAAGAGCTTTACCAGTAGGAATACCAGTATAGGATAATATATACCAAGAATAGGAATAACCATATACTATATCAGCCAAGCACTCCTATGCTAGAAGGGGTTGACCAGTATAGTTATCCTCCTCGTACAGACAGCTTATACCGGCAAAAAGTTATTTCCCTGAACAAAGTAAACTACATCAGCAAAAGGATGTTTTTTTCTGGCATAACTGCACCTATGCTAGGGCTTATACTGGCATAGCTATGTTGATTAATAAAAATCACACCCTTAACCAATGTAGGTCTGCTGGTATACGTTATTAAATATAGGCCAAGCCTTAGTGTGGACACAGCTCTACTGGCAAAGTGGCGTTTTGTACTGGGATGGTAACCCCTTCTCCCCGCAAGCAAGACAAGCTGTACCAGTAAATGCATCTACAGTAGGAACTTCTTCCAGCAATGTCAGTCAGATATCACACCTCTTCTCATCCCTGATCAACGTAGCAATGGTGGCAGAAAACGCCAGGTATACCGTTTCAACCCCAATGGCATAATTAAAATGGTACAAAAATCCATACAGGTCTATCTCATCTTACGCAGGGGTTCCGTTCCGCGGTTAGCGCTTAAAGTGAAAACCGCGTATAATCAAAATTACATTGAGTTCAGTGGCGGGCGGAATCGCCCGCACTACAGGTACAGCATTAAAATTGTTATTTTTCTCTTTTTTTGTTTTGTTTTTTGCCGACTGCGTAAAGCTGAAATCGCGCATGTTAAATGCGCGTAAGATGCGACAGACCTGTATGGATGCAGTTATTCCAGTCTAAGCCCCTTTTATACCAGTATAGCTTATTCCCATATGAGAAGGGCAATAAGCTATACTGGTATAAGGTACCTTTATTAGAGCATCTGCACTAGGGGTTGTACCAGTATATTAGTAGACAGTTATACCCTTCACTGTCATAGTTGTACCAGTACAGAAATTGTACTGTAGTTATATCGGTACAGAAACTGTAAACCAGGCATTAGGTCTCTAAGTGCCTAAGTCACTTTTGAAAAGGGGACTTAGGAACTTAAGTTACTGAGGCATTTTTGAAAATGTTACCCCATCTCTCCAGTTTAGTATCTAAATATGCCATCAGATTGAAAGGACTTTCCTAGGAGAGGCGTTGCAATCATCTAGCATCTCAGCAAAATAATAATCACACACCATTGTCTTTTTAATTTTAAATATGAGCTAGTTGAGAGGAACGACCTTGACAATTATGACACTGCTTATTGAATCTACCTTATGCTTCACTATAATGAATTATTTCCAGATTTGAACAAGGCGACCAGAACCTCAGTCATTGTGTGTGATTGGCATTGAGAAATTCCTTTTTCTTTTTTTTTTGATGTACCATTTCATTGGTTTATGCCAATGTTTTATTGAATACATTTTGACTCATCATCCATCATGAGATTCCAGAGAAGAAACATGTGACAAGGATAGGGAGACACTTGCAGAAAGCAACAGTTTAAATATGTTTCAAATTTTATGGTCATTGTGGACCTGATCCTGGAAAACGTCTCCATACAAATTCCCAGTCGCTTTGATGGGAATTTATTCATGCAAAAAAGATGACGCGGAAGGTCCCACGGGGATTTGCTCTCCTATGTATGTCTTATAATGTATATTATGCATAATGTATATTTTCTATACATTTCTTATTACAGCGTAATGAGTAATCGCTTTAATGTTCCCTATTATGCTTTTATATTGTACGGTTTCAAAAGCACTACGTTAAAATGCATTAGGGAACCTTTAGTGAGCACCAGCAGGGTCTACATGGACCAGTTAATGCACTGCATGTTAACGTGCTTGAGAAATCACACCGCCGTAGTCCGCATTACTGCTCCATGTAAACAAGTCCCTAGATACAGGCAACCATTTCCTGTGTTTTCCTGGTGTTTCTAGGTATAATACCAATTTCGTCTTTTGTTTTGGGAGTGCTTTATCAGTGTTCATAGGTTAAAACACAAAATCAGAAGCCCTGACTGTAGAGCAGTGGTTCTCAAACTGTGGGTCGGGATCTCAAAGTGGGTCGCAACCCCGTTTTAATGGGGTCGCCAGGGTTGGCTTAGACTTGCTGGGGCCTGGGGCCAAAGCCCGAGCCCCACCGCCTGGGGACAAATCTGAAGCCCGAGGGCTTAACCCCTGGACATTGGCTCAGATTACAGCCCCTTGTCTGGGACTGAAGCCCTTGGGCTTTGGCTTTGGCCCCCCCCCCGCCCGCGGTGGCGGGGCTCGGGCGGGCTCAGGATTTGGTCCCTTCTCCTGGGGTTGTGTAGTAATTTTTGTTGTCAGAAGGGGGTTGCAGTGCAATGAAGTTTGAGAACCCCTGGCCTAGAGATTTGCCCAGTCTCCAGTGGCTGGAGAAGCTCCACTCTCACTAGGAGATGCCTGGTGGCAGCAGGTGATACTGCACCCTACACTAGCTGCTACAGTGGCTATAAAGTAGGTGATAGTTGGGGCATAATTAAGAAGTCTTAGCACCACTGGTGCTAGTGACCAGCTTCCATTACTTATGGCTGTGACATCCTGGGGTTAAGAAGGCAGTCCTGAGGTTCTGGTCAATTCCCCTTCCCCATCTCCCTACAAAGAGCTCAAGTCTCAGGCCAAGAGGCTCCATTTAGGGAGCTATGGTAGACAACCCCATAGGGAGGGGTCTATGTCTGTACAGCATTTTGGGATTCCTGGGGATAAGAGGCACTTTGTACACATTTCTATTATTATTACAGTATCAACAGGCAAGCCTGTAGCTATCCCTGCTGCATAGCAACTGATTTTCATGTTACAGACATTGCTGGGAGAAAATATAGAAGGACAAGGTTAATATATGTTGTTCAGCAATAGTGGTGATATACAAGAGGATACCATATGATTCTCTGCAGAGTACAATATTGATCTCATGAGTGAGGATTAGCTAAATGACTAACAAGCCCTGTAAGGGTTAGCGGGTTGTCAGGCTCGACCTCATGAGTGGATTAGAAGCACATCCAATAAGGAATTAATGCAAGATCCTTTTTATATTAATGTTTGAGTGGTTGGTTCTCGCTTTTTCATAAATCACAATCACAACTCGCTTAGCACACAGCCTTTGGTGTATACCCCATTATCTTGTAATCTGTCCATGAAATAAAATATAACGGACGGGATTTTTTTTATTAAGCGTCCTCCAGTTAAAATTAGTAGCATAAAAATAGACCACGGTTATTCTTGGTTTTCGGTGGATGAGCCTAAGTTTAAAACCATGTGAGGAATGTGTTATTTTATACACAGCCCTCTTTGGCCTGTGAAGAATGCAGATTACAGGACACAGCATAGGAAAATTGATTTATCATCAATTTATTGCTTGGTCCTCTCGGCTAACTCCTCTCGGAAGAGAGATCTATAAAATCTTTTCATCTGAAACTATGAATTAAACTGGGATGGGCTGGATAGGAATAAAACTAGGACCATCACTAAACCATAGAGACTCTTGCAGCCAGATCCTCAGCTGGTGTAAATGGTATGGTCAATGGAACTACATAAATTTCCACCAGCTAAGGATCTAGCCCTTAATTTCTTATAATATTTTGTTCAGTTCATAAATCTGGTTGATGGTCACCATAATGTCCATATATATATGTGAATCGATTCTATCATATTTTCCTTTCCTTTTAGTTCAGTCAAACACTGGTGCTATTTCAGGGGGCTGGAGATTGAACCTGTCAGTTACTTTTCCATGTGTGTAATATTTTCTTTGACACTGCGTGTAACTTTTTAATTCTTGTAATGACAGGGTAGCTTGCTTTTCCAGCAGGAGTTCCGTTGAAAACAAGCTGATGTATCTCAGATGTCAGATCGCTATATATAAATAAAAACTCTTTATATGTTCCTTTCAGCAAAGTGAGTGAGATAATGCTAGAGAACTCCTTTTGTGTTTTTTCTTAAAAAAAAAAAAAAACCCACTGTATTATGTCAGCAATCTGTAATAAATAGCACTGCAATGAGAAGCGACAGCCTCATTCACCTTGCAACCATGCAGAAATAACTAAGCTCTCTTCCCAGGCCTTGAGAAAGGAGAAAGAAGAGAATTAAAGAAAAGAAACGACCTTGGTTTGAAGTTGCTCTCAGACTAACAAGGAGAAGCCTAGCACCCAGAGATTGAAGTCTTCACTGGCTATTTTGTACTGTACTGCAGTGCCCATGTTACTTCAAGCCATTTGGTGTTGAGCATAAAAACTATGTTCTGTCTCTCTTTCTTGCATTCTGCAAGGTTGCTTGAAACTGCAGGTAGCTTGCCTCTCAACTAGCAAAAGCCAGGGGTTTGAAAGATTTTAATAGTTGAGTGAAAAGAGAACAAAGGTGTATATAATAGCCCAATACAATATATTAATGCAGCGTTATGCAGTCTGTTGTTTTTCCCTCCTTGCATTCTAAGGTGTTATTACGGAGTTAAGGTAAGTTGAGATCATAATAAATCAATTAAAAAATTACATTAAATTAAAACAAAATAATGTAGAAGACAGTGAAGAGATTTAGCAGAAGAAGCGGCACATTGGACCCTTGATTGCATTTATCTATTCACCATTCTTCTTCCTTTGAAAGGTTTAGGTAAATGGCATTTTGATTATTTTTTTAATGTAGTAACTTGTTGAAAATTTCAGCATCAACATGTGTTCTCCAAACTGACCCTACTGGTTTAATTAAAATAAGATTAATGTGAGGTGGTTTTGCAGTTGTTTAAGTTCCATGTTACTGCATCATGGTTGGTGATCTCATGTTTTGAACATTTCCAAGTCCACAGTGAATTTGACAAAGCAAACATCTTGGATAATAAGTGAAAGAATTAAGATGTTATAATCCCGGAAAGATGGAGGTCCTAAATCATAGAATATCAGGGTTGGAAGGAACCTCAGGAGGTCATCTAGTCCAGCCCCCTGCTCAAAGCAGGACCAATCCCCAGACAGATTTTTGCCCCAATCCCTAAATTGCCCCCTCAAGGATTGAGCTCACAACCCTGGGTTTAGCAGGCCAATGCTCAAACCACTGAGCTCTCCCTCCCCCCGTTTTCATCTCATGTTGATTTTAACACTGGTGTCACTCCATTAACTTCAGTGCAGATCGTGCTAATTCACACCAGGATCAGCGAGATCAGAATCAGAACTGTAATAGCATGCTGTCCTGGACTTGCTCTCATTGATTTCAATGGCAAAACCCCAACTGACTTAAATGGGAGTAGGATTGGGTCTTTGTTTACAATTAACAGAATGTTTTCATTCGTATGGTCCCAAATTACCAATTTTCCCGTCTCCATTATTTTAGGGCATACCATTAAAACCTCTCTTGTCCTGTTTGTCCTGCTCAGTTGGAGCGATAATAGAATACAGTACAGTTCTGACTCTGTTGTAATGAACGGGAGTGTGTATAACACTGCCCTCTACCAAATTGAACTGACTCCTTAATCATGCTCTATACTGCTCATGCAATTCTTCTTTGCTTTCTATTGCCATTATATTACTGGTGGCTCTTGTTTACGTGCATCCCTCTTCACTCTCTCCCATGCTGAGGTTTTGGGGACAGGCTGGCTCAGTTTCTTCTTGTGGCAGTGTTGGCAGGCACAGGTGCTGATGTCATTTTCTCCCTGGCTTTCCCACACGCACAAGCCACAGGTCTGCGGCCTGGAAATCACTCTGTGCCTCGCTTCAGGGGGCGAGGTCACAAAGGGTGGTAGAGAAGGGATCACAAAATGCCTAACCACAGCAGAAGATGCATTAATTGCTTTTTACAAACTGGGGACATGAGGTATGGATGCAGAGAAAGAAAACAGAGCTGCTGATAAGCTGAGGGAAGGGATGGGTAATCTCCCCTAAAAAATCCAATCAACTCCTGTTACATATGTATCTAGGGCTATATTTAAGAGTTATCTCCAGCGCCACATCCTTCCTGTCCCAACGCGGCCCTCCAGCTTTTCAGTGTTGGTGTAGGGGGATTCTGCAGATTTGAAGGATGAGAGATAAGAAGCCCCTGACTTGTGCTGCTCCTGTGTGCCCTTCTGCACTCCTTGGGCCAGATCCTCAGCTGGTGTCCTATCAATTGACACCAGCTGAGGTCTAGCCCCCTGTGTCTATTCTGCACTCCCTTTTTCCCAGGAAAGGGAGAGCATCCAGCCTGATGAGATTGGTATGCCTCCCCTCTATATCTCGTAGCTGCATTAGAGCTGTCTTACATAAAACATCAGATTTACTTAAACTAGCCTATGAATTTTGGTTACCTCTCCCTTATGGCCTTTTTTCAGAGCCTATAAACTCATTTCAAGGCCTTGTCATCTACTGCCACAATATACTTTACTCCCCAATTTCACATCATGAAAACCTCACTTCTCCCTTTCATCACATTTACCGGGATCTGTTAATCTTCCAATAATAGCCCAGCATTTGCTGCAGTTTCCATCAGGTCACAATGAGTAAACTCTTTCATTGGTTTGCCTGAGAGAGACAAATGCCAGCTGTCATATTGCTTTAGTGTCAGGTTACGTCTAAATGTAGCATCAGGTTTATTTTTAGTGTGTGTGTGTTGTCTGCATATAAGTGCATGGGTTTATATTAAAGAAGTGTACAATATTGGCTGTCACTTGGGAAAGATAATTTCCCATGGCAAGGTGAGGAGAGTACAAGAATGTAGCAAGTGAATGTTAAGAAAACCCCCACACCCACAACATTTCTGTGAGCCCATCCAGCAGTGCGTCTCTTGCTGAACATAATCATCAACTCAGGTTGTCCTGTAGTAAATATAGTGTGATAGACCCAGATCAGTTGGGAACAGCAGAGTAGCAGAAGGGAGATATACTGGCCACTGGATAAGTAGTTTTCTGTTCCCTGAGTGACCAGAGCAGGGGCTGCTCCAGGCTAATGAGAACACCTGACTCCAATTAACGTGCTAAGAGTCAGGTGAGGCAGTTAAGCACCTGACTCTAATTAAGGCCCCTCTGATGCTATAAAAGGGCTCACTCCAGTCAAGCCAGAGGAGAGGAAGTGTGTGAGAGGACCTGGGAGTAAGAGGTGTGCAAGAAGTTGAGAGTGAGTAGGCATACTGCTGGAGGACTGAGAAGTACAAGAATTATCAGACATCAGGAGGAAGGGCTGATGGTGAGGACAAAGAAGGTGTTGGGAGGAGACCATAGGGAAGTAGCCCAGGGAGTTGTAGGTATTGTGCAACTGTACCAGGAGGCACTCTAAACAGCTGCAGTCCACAGGGCCCTGGGCTGGAACCCAGAGTAGAGGGTGGGCCTGGGTTCCCCCCGTACCTCCCAACTCCTGATCAAACACAGGAGGAATTGACCTGGACTATAGCTTCTACCAGGGGGGAAGGTCTCGGGACTGTTTCCTGACCCACAGGGTGAATCTGTGAAGCGAGCAAATCCGCCAATAAGCGCAGGACCCACCAAGGTAGAGGAGGAACTTTTTGTCACAATAGTTATTTGCCCTTTCACTTGCTGGGTGGAGGGAGTGTGCCAGTGTAAAGTCACTTAAAATTCTACTTGATTATCTTTGGCAACAGCACACTTGGTCAATAGCTCCTTTTGTTAAAACCCAGAGTTTGCTGCACCAAGATATGCTACAGCCGAAAAGCTGGTTGCAACAACTTTGAGGGAACCCAATGCAAGAGATGAACAATTGCACTCCTATGCCTAAGAGATGAAGAAATTAAATATATCTGAATAAAAGCTCCTGCTTGAGTTTAGCACAATAAAATGTTCACAGTCATGTTTATATTCAGCTATGTGGCTCTGGTCTACCTGAAATATAACGGTAGAAAAATATATATATATATAATATAAGCTGAGCAATTCTGCAGTCTTAGTTTGTTAATGAGGGAGAAAGTATTCGTGTTCCTCAGTATAGAGAGTCAGGATGATTGGGGAGCTTGGTTTCTTAGTACGAAGGACTACCCATGTCAGTTTTAAAGCAACAGAGTCTGTTTTTTCCCTTTCTTTTTCAGTGGCTGCAGAGTGCCATCTATGAAATGGATGGTTCATCATTTTCATTTAAATATGCCAACTCCTTAAAATGTTCTACCCACCTCAGTAGGGGTTCCACATTATATCACTCAAGGTTGCCAATTCCGATTAATCAGTAACAGAGAAGCTTTTAAAAGAGGCATTGAGGAGTCAGGAAGTTTCAGGAGTGCAGCAGTTAGCAGTCACAAAAGGTTAGGGGCTGTGGAAACAGAAGGTGGGAAGGCAGGCTACAAAGGATTTTCCTGGTAGGGTTTGGGGAGTTAGAAATGGAAGAAAGTAGAGGGTTTTTATAAAAAGTGGTCTTGTCTTTAATATCTCCCGTTCTTCTTGTATTAACTCTTCTTCTTTTTTGTTGTTGTTTGGGTACACTTGGTGAAATCAGGAGATGGAAAGATTTGAAGCAATAGCAGTTTTCATACTCCTTTTATTTCTTTTCTAGGCAATATTTTCTGGTAATAGTTTCATTATTATAAAGTCATTTGGTATTCACTCTAACAGCAGTGAAAATAATGAAATCATTTAGTATTCATGGGGATGCCATATGTACTTCTAAAAGTGTTTCATTGCAATTTAGCATTAGTTAATGGACGTTTAAAATCAACTGTTATCACTTGGGTTTCCTCTTATTTCTTACAACTAATTATTTTTCTTGTTTAATATGGATAAAGTAGCATGCCGTTTTTAGCTCATATTACACTTAAAGGGTAACGTGGCTGAAATAAATTAATAGAGAATGAATGGCTAGTGAACACGCATGTCCATTGCCTGGTGATATTCCCAAAATATTCAAACTACTCAGTCTATTTGGGGATGCTGTGAACAGGTAGTGCCACACTTTCTGCCACATTATAGGTCAGATCCTCAGCTGGGCTAAATGTCATAACTCTATTGATTCAGTGGAATCTCTCCTCTGTGTAAATATTGCCTCCAGAAGCTGGAATATCTGGGAAGGATGCCATGGTGTCCCCTAGGCAATGTCACTTCATTGGTGCTGCACTGTGACATATCTGCACTTAGGGGAATGTGTCTGAGAATGATTTAAACCAACATGATTGGGTTCAACAAGATCAGAGTCTGCGACTATGCATCCTACCTGTAAACCTTGAAAGAGATCACCTGTACTGTTTAACCAATCTGCCTCGTTTTCAGTATGTGTACTCAGACGGACTTTGTTTCACACTTTGATCTTATTTGCTTAATCAATGGTACCCTCCTTAGAACTAGTGCTTTTCCAGTGCTGAATAGCTTCCATATTTGCTGGGTTCAATTGACAGCCTTTCCCTCCAATGTCTAGAACCCATATCTAGATCAGTGATGGTCTATTTCAAGAGTAGGGTCATCACAATGGCCTTTAAACATCTCTGAAGCAGAAAAAGATGTAGCATTGTTCACTGAAGGGGCATCTGTCTCAAGAGAGGGGATGGATGGGCTTACAGGAAGGGATGGAAATACAAAAATCTATAGGTCAAGACTCTATTTAAATCCAAAGAGTCGCATTAGTTTGATATGATGCACATTGCTGGTCGAAGCTTTGTTTCCTTTAATGAGCTAACTAATGATTACAACATTTAATTGTTAAATGTTTATTAATTCATGCTTCACTGATGCTGAAGTGGATTACAGTGGAACTATGGAAGTCTACATGAAAGCCACACAATTGGCAAATGAATTCATTATGATCAGAGCAGCAATAATGAATACCAAACAAATTGATAATGATGTGACACTTAAAATCAAATGTTAAGCATATCATTAATGATTAGAGACACAAGTCTGCCTGTTTGGAGTTGTTTCCCATATACCTACTGTGTCCTGGAAAACACTATGAGAGGGACTTGCTTTCAAAAGTGTATCTCTTCACATTGATAATTCAATACTTATATTTGCAAACAACTTAATAACATATGTCACTTCCACAGTAATTAGCTGCATAAGCATGAAAGCTGTGAAGCTGATGTAAATCTATACGATTTGTAATGGAGATTCTGTAACAGCAGGTTGTTACAGAAAAGTGACACTGTAATTAATGAGGACTGCCTTCTCGTTTACTATCATGGGGCAGGTATTTTGTTAAATGAAAAGAGGAGGGGGATATTCAGATATTCTCACACATTGAAATAATTCAGGTGCTAACAGTGTGTAAGGATGTATATTTTTTTTGAGATATTAGTGGTTCCATAAATGGATCCTGTCCACTTGATATGCAGAGAGACAAGGTGGGTGAGATAATATCTTTTATTGGACCAACTTCCGTTGGTGAGAGAGACAAGCTTTCGACTTGCACGGAGCTCACTTCTCAGATCTGAAGAAGAGCTCTGTGTAGCTCGAAAGCTTGTCTCTCACCAATAGAAGTTGGTTTAATAAAATATATAACCTCACACACCTTGTCTCACTAATATCCTGGGACTGACAGGGCTACAGCAACACTGCATACACTTGGAATGTATTCAGTTTCATAAATGTGTTTTAAAGTAATCTCTGACAGTTCACCAGGCGACGGGTCCTCTTGCCAGTACTTGAGCCTTTGCAGCCATGTTTTCCTGTTTACATATATTTTTCTCTCCTCTGTTGCCCTGTGAATTAAAAACCCACTCAGACTGACTGTACAAGGGAAACAATGAAATTGTCTGTACCCAAAGAGACTGCTCCTTAGTCCCTGGAGGTCCGGGGGAATCTTCACATTGACTTCACTGTGGTTTGGTTTAGGCCCAAATAGTTTTGGAATGCACATAGTAAACACATTTACAAACAGGGGGGAAAATAGGCATCTTGTCTCTAATCTCAATCAGTCACAATAGCCACAGTTATGGCTCTATCAAGGTGATGATAGAGTGTTTTCAGAAAAAAGGTACACCCTGTCCTCTTTTGCCTAACTTCTCTTATACAAGCACCCGTCATGCCACGGTTTTAGACGGTAAGGCACTTGTTAATCCTCATTCTCTCATCAAAGGCACTTCGGGGTTTAATAAAGTTTTCGAAGTGGACTTATATTGCTCTATAAAGGAAGTGGAACTGAAATGTCTCTTCCATCACTGTTTCCAACCCTGACTGCGTCTTTAAGGTGCCAGACACTAAAGACACTCAAATGGCGAAAATATTATTAAAATAAATGAACTTCTGCAATGGCCAGGGTAGATTTAAAGGGCAAACCTAGTTGCCTTTGATCATAATGGGCATTTGTGATTGTGTGTTTAAAGTTGAATACAGACTACTAGGATCTGCTTTCCCATAAATACCCCCACGTGTGGGTATAGGGTATTTAAAGATCAAAACTGGCCACATAGCAAGGGAGTGATGAGGTGCAGAAGAGCATATGGAAAGAAAAGAGCTCTGTGTTAATTCCATCAGAGCTGTGGGGTTGGGGAAAGGGCTTCCCCATAGACCATAAGAATTTGCACCATTTAGATGCTATCTCCAATGCCTCGTCTATGCCACAGACAAAGCCTTCCTTTTGGGGGAATTACTGAATGTTTCTGCAATGTCAAACCAGTGGATGTTACTTATTTCACACCCTTCACCCCCCCCCCCAAGGTTTTAAGCAGAAAGGGAAAACCTCACCCCTACGAATTAGTCAGTTTCCCTTCTACAGTAACTCAATTGCTGTATCTTTTTTCCCCTAAAGAAAGTGAAGTAACATAAATACCACATGGCTATAATAAATGCGGCACACAGGCTCTGCTTGCGCTCTGCAATCTTGCTGCACCCTGGTCTCTTGCAGAATGTAGAGTTGCTCGATGCATCCACATCCATTCCCCTTTGAGTTTCCGTGGAGCGCGGCCCCTCAGGAACGTGGCCATGAAACGCCCCAAGGTGCTGTTGCTAAAAGGCAGTGCCTCACAAGTTTTCAAAAACACCCGCGTCAAGCCAACGAGGAAGGCTCCTCTTGGCTGTGTCTCCAAAGGTCATACAACACTTTATATTTCCCCCAACGTGACACTGCGTGACAGAACAAAGTATTTATCTTGTGTACTTGTCAGTTTTGTTCTACCAGCTCCAAAATGATGAAATACTGCAGAATATGCTGCTGCTTGTTTCCTTTAGGGACTTGCACTGATTTGTTTAAAGTGTCATCTGTACCCAGTAAATGCTTCATTTATTACAGCTGACACCTGAAAACTTCTAAGGGAGACATATCAAGACATCACACCAAAAATTATTATTTTTTATTTGCTCATGTTTACTTATGGCATAATATAAAAGCACCCTATTATGATAAATTGCATTTCTCTAAGCTGCCACCTGTGTGTGTGTGTGTATGTGTGTGTCTGTTTGAATAGACACTGTGCAAGATCTGGAAAAGCTTCCAGTTTCAATCACAAAAATGCATTTGGGCTCTTGACGGGGTCGACATAGCTGTTAATTATCTTGGTGAGTCACAGATGAGTTCTAGCCTCAGGAACTTTGTATATACTCTTCTCAAAGTTTTGCCTGTTAGTTGTTCTGATGCCTAAGCTAAAATAAAAATAGAACTCTTGCAAAAAGTGAACATTTAAGACTGTGATTGTGACCTTGGTAAGATAATTAAAATGGACAGAGTTTTTCAGATTTAATTCTAAGTATCATGTTAGATTTTTATATTCGTGTCTCTGAAGCATAACAAAGGATCATAGAGTTCTTTTTTTTTAAATATATATATACAAAATGATTGGTGCAAAGATAAGGAACACCTGAAGAGAGATGTTTGCCTGCAGTGCTTATTGCAGTCATATATCCTAATAAATGATTTACACGTGATCCTAGATCTTATAAATATTTTTACTATTAATTGGAAATCCGCTATTATATTTGTGTGATATCTGTAAGAGAGAACTCCCGTTACTCAATGAGAATATATTTTTTTCTTTTTTCTGGCATCTCTGTTAGATGGATCAGGTACTAAGTGCAGAGAATTGGACTCTAGCATTGGATAGAATGTATATTTTGTATCTGTTTGTACATGCAATGCTATTATGCAATAGCTTGAACATAGATGCTGCAATGTGTGTCGTCTCCTAGATTTTTCTGCTTCCATAGCTATCGTTGCCTTTGTATTAGAGGTGCCTGTCTGAAGAGTAAAGCAGTCACCAAAAAAGACCTATCGGCTGATGTTTCAAGGTAACCCCTGTATATGAATTGTAATGGTCCTGCTTTGTCTTTCCATACATTAACCTCTTACATTTTAACAGTTCTTGTAGACCAAGTTGGTTACGTGATTGTGCAGTAATGGCTAATATGGAGCGTACGGTTGCATCCTTCCAGTTCTGAGTTACTATAATCTGCACATTTTTTTTACAGGTTCGCAGAACCGCTCAGACCGTTCAGCCCTCCCACGTTGCCCTTAGCTTATATCGTTGCAGGAAGCAACAGGAGCGTTCATCAGATGCGCTCAGACACTATTTAGCTTGCCACAGAAGTCCTGTTGTCAGCACGTAAGATGTGTGCAGGAAAGCTACTCCAGGCTCTGCATAGAGAAATATGCACTGTGCAGTGGCAAGCCTTGGTGACAGTGCCCACTCTAACAAGAGAAAGAACATGTGCCACAGTGAGCAATATCCCATGCATTCTCCTACCCTCAGGGCCAATGACCATTGCAAGCAGTGTGCCAGGGCTGCCTTCCTCTGAGAGCATAACACTGGCATGTCCATATAGTTCATAGTCGTGGTGGACCTCCTGGTGAATTCCTAAGGTGTTGACTGAGGCTTCGTATACAGTGCTGAGTTGTTCAAGGTTGCTGTGGCTTGTTAACTATGGTGCAGGTTCCATTTTGTGGTGGTAGGTGATTTGATTATACATCTTTCATGTGATTCTGGGATGCTTGTCCTGCGCACATGTGGTGCGTCACATAAGAACGGCCATACTGGATCAGGCCGATGGTCCATTTAGCCCAGTATCCAGTCTTCTGACAGTAGCTGGTGCCAGATGCTTCAGAAGGAATGAGGAGAGAGGATAATTTAGCAAGTGATCCATCCCCTGTCATAGAATCATAGGTCTGGAAGGGACCTCAAGAGGTCGTCCAGTCCAGTCCCTTGCACTCGTGGCAGGACTAAATATTATCTAGACCATCCCTGAGAGGTGTTTGTCTAACCTGCTCTTAAAAAGCTCCAATGAGGGATATTCCACAAGCAACCCCCCTAGGCAATTTATTCCAGTGCTTAATCACCCTGACAGGAAGTTTTTTCCTAATGTCCAACCTAAACCTCTCTTGTTGCAATTTAAGCCCATTGCTTCTTGTCCTATCCTCAGAGATTAAGAAGAACAATTTTTCTCCCTGCTCCTTGTAACAACCTTTTATGTACTTGAAAACTGTTATCATATCCCCTCCATCTTCTCTTTTCCAGACTAAACAAACCCCATTTTTTTTTTTTCAACCTTCCTTCATAGGTCATGTTTTCTAGACCTTTAATCATTTTGGTTGCTCTTCTCTGGACTGTCTCCAATTTGTCCACATCTTTCCTGAAATGTGGCGCCCAGAACTGGACACAGTATTCCAGTTGAGGCCTAATCAGCATGTCCAGTCCAAGCTTCTGGTAGCCTCAGGTTTAGGGACACCCAGAGCATGGGGCTACATCCCTGACCAATTTGGCTAATAGCCATTGATGGACCTACCCTCCATGAACATATCTAATCCTTCCTTGAACCTAGTGATTCTTTTGGCCTTCACAACATCCGCTGGCAATGAGTTCCATAGGTGGACTGTGCATAGTGTGAAGAAGTACTTCCTTATGTTTGTTCCACATGTGGCTTTGCCACGAGATATAAGTTATGTCCTATTTCCATCATTGCACCGAGCTATGGTGATGATGACATAGGGTATGTAGCTGAAAATATGTGCTTGTTCCTACTGTGCTCCATTAGACAACAGTTTGGGATCTATAGATGATGTGGCTGGTTGGCTAATCTAAGGACAACTTCCTCTGCAAACTAGCTAGTATGGTCATGCTGGAGTTTTTCTCCTGTCTCAACTGTGACTGACAGTTTAACCAGTGAATGCAGCATGTACCTGTTACTGAATTCCCAGACTGTTCTGTGGTTTTATATCTGAGCAGGTGATGTGGAGGTCCCTTGGTGCTGGCTGTGGTAGGTGCATGTGCAGTTTTCCTAACTGCCAACCAGTACTACAACTGTTGGCTTTGATCCTGCCACTTACGCTCATGCCAACCTGAGTACCTTGCTCAGCAAGTAGTCCCACCAGATTGGTACAGTGAACTTCTCAATGCAAGCCAGGATGCAGGCAGAATTGGGCCTCTTGTGATTCACCAGGTTGGATAACACTGGTCTACAATTTTTGAAAAGTCGTCTGCTTCAGAGATAAAATGTGCTATTTATTATGTATTTTGATGTGCTAAATTCAAATATGACAATTAAAACAACTGGCTACTGTTTCTAAGATATTTAAGTTTTTACATTTTATGTCTATGTATATTGTGTAGATAGAGTTTTAATCATAAATTGTAAACCTAGGTCTTTCCATGTGTTTATGGTTGCTTTACATGATAATATTTCACCTGTCCTGTTTATGTAACACTTTAAAAATCAGCAAAAGGGTTATATAAATAAAATTAATTATGAAACAAAAGGCAAAAAACTATTATGTACATAGTTTAGTCCTATTCAGTGTCTTCTCGGCGCTTCTTGGCTTGTCTCCTGTATTCATTAAATGGAGCATCTCTTGTCACTGTCCAGCAATAGTCTGCAAGCATTGATGGGCTCCATTTGCCCTGATAGCGTTTCTCCATTGTTGCAATGTCCTGGTGAAATTGCTCGCCGTGCTCGTCGCTCACTGCTCCGCAGTTCAGTGGAAAAAAATCTAGATGAGAGTGCAAAAAATGTATCTTTAGTGACATGTTGCAACCAAGGCTTTTGTATGCCTTGAGGAGGTTTTCCACCAACAACCTGTAGTTGTCTGCCTTGTTGTTTCCGAGAAAATTTGTTGCCACTAACTGGAAGGCTTTCCATGCCGTCTTTTCCTTGCCACACAGTGCATGGTCAAATGCATCATCTCGAAGAAGTTCACGAATCTGAGGACCAACAAAGACACCTTCCTTTATCTTAGCTTCACTTAACCTTGGAAATTTTCCATGGCGGTACTTGAAAGCTGCTTGTGTTTTGTCAGTGGCCTTGACAAAGTTCTTCGTCAGACCCAGCTTGATGTGTAAGGGTGGTAACAAAATCTTCCATGATTCAACAAGTGGTGGATGCTGAACACTTTTTTCCTCCCAGGCTCCAATGACTGTCTGAGTGGCCAATCTTTCTTGATGTAGTGGGAACCTCTTGCACGACTATCCCATTCGCAGAGAAAACAGCAGTACTTTGTGTATCCAGTCTGCAGACCAAGCAAGAGAGCAACAACCTTCAAATCACCACAAAGCTGCCACTGATGTTGGTCATCGTTTATGCACCTCAAAAGTTGTTTCATGTTGTCATAGGTTTCCTTCATATGGACTGCATGATCAACTGGAAATGATGGCAAAACATTGCCATTAGGCAGTAAAACAGCTTAAAGACTCGTCTCCGATGAATCAATGAACAGTCTCCACACCATCGATGTTGTTGCAGGCTACAAGATCATCTTCCATGAAGAAGAATGGGACAAGATCCTTTTGACGGTCACGGAACATGGAAACCCTAACATCACCTGCCAGGAGATTCCACTGCTGTAGTCTGGAGCCCAACAGCTCTGCCTTACCCTTGGGTAGTTCCAAATCCCTGACAAGGTCATTCAGTTCACCTTGTTTTATGAGGTGTGGTTCAGAGGAGGAGGATGGGAGAAAATGTGGGTCCTGTGACATTGATGGGTTCAGGACCAGAAGTTTCATCCTCTTCCTCTTCCTCGTCTGATTCTAGTGAGAATGATTCTGGTGCATCAGGAATCGGCAGTCCTTCTCCGTGGGGTACTGGGCGTATTGCTGATGGAATGTTTGGATAATGCACAGTCCACTTTTTCTTCTTTGACACACCTTTCCCAACTGCAGGCACCATGCAGAAGTAACAATTGCTGGTATGATCTGTTGGCTCTCTCCAAATCATTGGCACTGCAAAAGGCATAGATTTCCTTTTCCTGTTCAACCACTGGCGAAGATTTGTTGCACAAGTGTTGCAGCATATGTGTGGGGCCCACCTCTTGTCCTGATCTCCAATTTTGCAGCCAAAATAAAGATAATAGGCTTTCTTAACCATAGTGGTTATACTGCGCTTTTGTGATGCAAAAGTCACTTCACCACAAACATAGCAGAAGTTATCTGCACTGTTCACACAAGTACGAGGCATCTCTGCTCACTTTGGCTAAACAGAAATGTGTCCCTTTGCAAAATCAAACACTGACAAATAAGAGAGCACGACACTGTATGATTTCTAGAGCTGATCTAGGGCAATTTGTTCAGCAGAGTGATGTAAGCTTCGTTATGATTGCATCATCCATGACTTCTAGGAATAACATGATGCAATTCATATCCTGTATGACGCAATACCAGCTTCAGATGGCATCATTCATTGTTTTGCCTAAAAAGCAAGTAGTGTCCAAACCCAGTCATAGATTTATTCATAGATCCAGTCAAAGATGTATTTTAGTCATTTCTGGTTTAAATTGAGATCCCTTCCCTTTATAACTCACTTATCCTCCGCCATTCCCAAGTCAAGGGTCGTATATACTGACCCAATAGCATATCTTGAAAACTAGAGCCAATCAACAATTTTAAGCATCATTTTCGTTCTGAGTGACCCAGAATTAGTAAAGTTTGACTACATTTATTTCAGAAGCATTTTGGCTGTAGAGCAGTGTAATAAGCCGGTCCAGCCAGCTAGAGGTACTTCCTGCTGCTGTGCAAACCCCTCCCCCAGGAGGTATATGCTTACTTTGCCTTGGAGAATTCAGATGTCTGTTTTACTACATCACATCTCTGGACTAGAGGGAAATGTAGTGATGTCAATATTCTTCAGGTATTACAGAGAAGTACTGATTTGGGCCCTTCAGTTTCAGAGGGCTGGTCTAGACTACTGCTTAAGTTGATGTAACTTGCGTTGCTCAGGGATGTGAAAACGACACCTCCCTGAGCAGCATAAGTTACATTGACTTAAGGCACTGTCCACACCATGCGATGGCGGCGGGAGACACTGTCCTACTGACATAGCTTCCACCTACAGTAGTGTAGACTTGCCCTTAGACAAAAGCCTGTATAGATTATTATTCAGATGGAAAGCTGCAATAGAAATAAATAAATAAATCGACCTATAGATTTTATGACTATTATTATATAACACCTGTCATTTTTCCGTTGCTTATGGGAACCTGTAAATGGCAAATCTAATGTTGTTTTTGTTTTACAACTGTCATTAGTTTTAATTAGGCAAATTAGATGCCTTGCTTGAGTTGCAGCCTTGTTTTAACTGGCTGTTGCATGCCTTACATTCCATGCATATGGGTTCAAAGAGAAAAGGAGGCTTGATTCCTGGTATGTTTCACACTTGCGTGCGCTCACTCTCTCTCTCAACTAGAATGCAGCGGCAGAGAATACTGCCTTGGCACATCTAAAAAAGTAGTGATTAATCTGAGAGAAGGAGAGTACCTTACCGGGCACTTGACTGGAGCCTGGGTTCTCAGGCTCTGTTCCCAGCCCTGCCACTCACCTGATGTGTGACCTTGGGCAATTCACTTCACCTCCCAGAGCCTCTGTTTCCCTCCCACCATTTGTCTTGTTGATTTACATTGTAAGCTCTGCAGGGTAGGGACTGTCTCTTTCTATGTATCTATACAGTGCTTAGCACAACAGTGCCCTGATGTTGGTTGCGGGGGCTCTAAGGTGCTACTGTAACAGAAATAATTAATCACTGATAATCAGGGAGTTGAGACATCCTGCTTTCCCCATGTTACTAAATGGAAGGAGGCTCCCTGGCTGGGGAACTCAGAGGAACCTCCTAGTAGGTGATCTTGGTATGGAGAAGGTTGAGAACCAACAAACTGGGGAACTCTCTCCCTGCTGTCAACAGAACTCTGACAGGAGAGAGACTCCCTTCCCCACACCATTCCGCAATAGATTATCAGTGGGATACCACCTGGCCCCTTCCAGGTTAATACGGGGACTCGGTCCTCTCATCACTGCTGGGTTGGTGCTTTAGTGAAGTTCCACCAGCTCTAAGGCTGTAAACACTCATTTTGGGTGCATGGGGCCCCAGACGGAGTTTGCATGTGGTGCAAGGAGAAAATGGCCAGGTCCTGCAGAGAAAGAGAGATGAGAGCATGAGACATGGGAGTGCATTTGCATGTGTTCTTCTCTCCAAGTCTACAGTCGTCTGGTGGGGATAAGTCATGCTTGATGCAGTCCGCGATCTCCCATGATAAGCTCTGCCTATTTTTGCCTTTCAGGGATTGTGTGGCAAGCCGGCTAAGGTATAGCCACAATGGGAGCTCAGTGACTTCATGTTGTTGTTACGGAGTATGCAACCAGATATTCTGTTGATCTTTTTTTCCACTGTGAGAGGGTCTAGATATTTTGATGGCACCCTTGCCTCGGGGACTGATGAGATGAAGCTCAGTTTAAGTGTCAGTAGTAGAGTGGCTGCAGTTTGGCTGCTAGTACTTTGAATCACAAAGGTGGTATCCTAGGTTTGTACCGTTAGAATCAATGAGGCTTGATTGAATGCACCCTTCTAGGAAAGACCAGGACCTGGACTGCCATGGTGTACACAATACCTCCCACCTGATGGAAGATGTTCTTTTGCTCCAGGGCTGGGATTCTTGTTTTGCCTTCCACTCACAATGGTCCTATTTTTGTCACCTGTGCTGTTCCTATTAGATAAGCATCCTGTGGATACATAGAATGCTTTGCTTGCCTGAGCTGACAGTGCTTTAATCGTCACAAGTTTAGTTAATCATGGTAAATTAAAAAGAAATCACAGGTGGTGGGATTCCATTCTTCACTGAGTCAGGCTATACATTTCGCTCTCTAGAGAGAAAGTTCTATATTCCTATAGCAGTGGTGAAACTTCAGCTAGAACCTACTGTAGAAGAACAGTCTAATATCTCTAAGGAGCTGACCCTGGCAGAGGTACATATTGTAACTTTCTAATCTTGTGATGTTTTAGCCAATGCCCTGTAACAGACATTGTCTCCTGTCAGCAAGAAAGATTCACCAAGGGAGGAAATAGACTCAGCATTAAGGGAGCTCCTTAAAAAACAGTCTTTTTGTCAGTCATTTATATGTTAATATTTCACCATGGCTAATTTAACAGACAGATGGTAGTCCATATTACTGCATATGAGTGGGGCATTTCCCCAGGCCAATTGATTATCTACCCAGTTTTCAATTAGCAGAGCCTGCCAATTATCTGGAGTGGTTTTTCTTTTAATTAGGCTGCTATTAGGGCAGCTAGGTAGCCAGCCTGGAGGGAGGAGAGAGAGCTCAACTGCTTGGGTGAATCCTTATTACAAAAACCCATAAAAACAAATCAAAAACAAAAAGCCATATGATGAGAGATTGAGAATGGAACAGCAAGATGCTGCTAGATAATTTACCTGAGGCATGAGCCATCATTCTACCGGCATGATCATTAATAAATAGTTTCAAAATGCCAAATTGGCAGGTTGTAGCACAGAGGCTGCCATATCACGGAGGAAAATACATGAGGTGTGAAAGACACTCCATTTCAGCAGCCTGCAGTCAACTAACATTGTATTTATTTACACCTTGATGGGTTTAAATATGACAAAACCACAAAATCCCACACCAAAGAGTACTTTGGTCCAGTTAGTTCTTTATTTTAATTCCCAAATGGACAGATGTTACGTTCATGTCTTTTAGCCGTATAGCACAAATATGCCATGGAGATCGATTTATGAAGTTTTCAATTTTCAACTTGTTTTCTCCTCTTCTGTTTAATGTCAGCTAATAAGAGACAAGATGATAATATGAAAATAATACTCCGATAATTATAAAACCATCTTCTTTCTCCAATTACGTTAGTGTTTAAATTATGATACATTATGTTGTCTCTTTTTTTGAGAATATCTTCCTCTTTGGATTGGGGTCGTTCCTTTATGCAGATCCCTTTGGCTTCCATCCATTGTTTCCACTCAAACGCTATTGGAATATGCTCTCCCATTGTCCTCAAGTGGAGGAAAAAGAGGTAGAAAAACTCTTCCTGATGAATTATCCAATGATGAGCTGGGCCTCCATTGGGATCTAACTATTAGTGCATCATCATGAAGTATACAAGGTTGATCTTCACTTTGGGTGACTCTGATAATGAAAGTATATAGTTAATCGTAATTGTCTCTAAGCTGTGTAATCAGGGCGGAACAGCTGCTCTTAAGGTGGCAAAAGGACGTGATGGGGTGCGAAGAAAGCAAAAGAGGGACTGGAAAAGCTGAACTGCTTAGGCAGGAGGAGCATTTTGAAAATACTTTAGGGAGCCTTTAATGATTGAAAGGGGTTTTCATTTGTTTTATTTTGCTTCATTCTGTAGTGTGTTCAGTGAAGGTTTTAGGTTCGAATAAGCTTAGATATAATGGCAAATTCATCAAGGTAGGAAATGCAAGCCACTCTTCATCAATAAAGCAGGAAGAAAAATTAGTCCCATGACTTTGCTCAGCGAAGCTATAGCCCTTCTTATGCCCCAATCTAGCAAAGCGCTTTGGCCCAGATTTTTAAAGCTATTGAGACCTGGCTGCACTCAGTATTACAACATTTAAGCCTCCTCTTCAAAAGGGGAGGCACTTAGGAGCCTCTCAGCGGGATGTTGACTCCGAAGTGCCTAAATCCCTTTTGAAAACATTTAGGTGCCTAAATCATTGCAATGCTGAGCGCAGCAACACCTAAATACCTTTTAATAATCTGGGCCTTCAACTTAAAGCGCACGAGTAAATAACTCTGACCCTGTGCTGATGGGCATCGCTGGCTCAGGGCCCTACTAATGGCTATGTGTGAGAGTGGAAGGGAAAGAAAGCAGATAGAACATCACTGCCATTATGAAAGTACCTTTTTAATCATAAAACAATATAGACAAAGATTTCAAGTTCAGATGATTCAGAACAAAGTTAAGACACCATCCTACCCATCCAAATGCAGCCATTCAAAACACCATCCTACCCTTGCCATGCACACATGAAACATTCCCAGGCAATAACTTCCTGATTCTGGAGTTAAGATTGTAAAGCCATATATATGACGTGAGGGGAATAAAACAAAAACCCTCAAAAGAATGCCGAAGTAAAAACAAGAACAAAAATCCAAACAAACTCCACATAAATACTGGAAAGCCAGCAAACTTTCAGTTAAAGTGAAATTTAAACCACAAGCTGTTCAGGATGGCAAAATAGAATTAATGAGTCTCAAGGCTTGTCTACATGGTGCAGCAAAACGGTCTAGAGGGGTTTGATTTGTGAAGCTCACTAATGTGTTGCTCTTTGACTGCCCTGTGTAGACTCTACTGGTCCCCTCTACAAGGTACCTAGTTTACCTGTTAGAGCACACCAGTAAGGTCTACACAGGACTGTTAAAATGCTTTACGAATCACACCTCCTACGGAGCGCTTTGCCGCACGGTGTAGACAAGCCTTCAGACAACCTTAACTCTGTGCCCGTGTTGCTGCCTTCATGCCAACAAACTTGCTGAGACTAAAGCTCTGTTTCCAACCCAAGCATTTAAAAATCATGAGTCAGGCCAAAAGTCATGAGATTAAAAATAACAAATAATGTTCAGTTCTTTATATTTGCCTTCTGGTTTTCTGAACCTTTAGGGTTCATATTTTCAAGCTTTTCTCTGCAATCATCAAGATTAAAAATTTAGTTTTTAAATAAACAGTTGAAGTTGAGATTCTCATGTAATCATGTGACTCCAAGAGTCAAAAACATCAAATATCATAAAACTCATGATAAAATTATGACAGTTGGCAAGCCTGCTGCATTATTTCTACATGCTGTACTTCAGCATTGGCAATATGATCCACATACAGTAGCGGCTATTAAGATCTTCACAGTTGTTCTTGCAAGTAGATATTACATCGTATTTCGTAGGTATTCCTTACTGAAACAAAAATTTTAATACTTTAACGGCACCCAACTACACAGCACTATAGTGAAGTATAAAATAACCCACCTAATAAATGTGTATAATCTACTTCATTACTGTCCCCAGACTATCTTTCAATTCACCCTTTCTTGATTGACTGAACCACCATCAAATCTTTTACATGTTATGGCTGAAATACTGGCCCTGTTGAAGTTCAATGGTAGCTTTGCCGTTGAGTTCAATGGACCCTGGATTTTACCCCAAATCCTCACTAAGAGGCATCCATCCCTTATCCCACATTTCCCAATAGGATTCCTTCACTGGAGACTTAGTCATTTTAACCTTTTATTATTCATTGGGTTCAGATGATATGTGGCCGTAGGCACCTTAACCCTGCGTACCTTGCTGTGTAAGCCCTGGGGGATGTTAACAATGTCCACAGCTGCAGGCAATGTTTAACATCTCAAGGGTAGACATTTCAAAGGCACACAGCATTGCCCTAACTCAGCTACCAGTGGAGTTAATGGACATTCTATGACCAACTTCAGTGAGAGTAGGTCAATTCTAAACACTACTGAAAAATCTCACCCCAAGAGTTTAAGATCTTCCTCCTAATGTGGCACGCTGAGATTCTTTGTCACCCTAGAGTGCTTGAAGGATGCTCTCTCTCTTAATGGACTTCATTCCTTCAGGAAAGAGAGTGTGTGGGGGAAGCTATGATACTTCAGGTACTGGGAGGGCCAAATCCTGAAGCCAGTACTTGGGTTAATTCGGTCTTTACCTAGGCAAAACTCCAGAATTTTGCCTGGAATGCAGATTCTGCTGGTGCAAGGATAAGTTTCTCCTGGCTTTCAGGAGCCGGAAAGCCAAATGTAATCTCTGACTGCCATTGGTTGGAGGATGTCAGGCAATTGCACAGCTTGGGAGAGGCAAAAATAATGAGTTAAAGGAATTTTGGAGGGGCAGGAAGGAGGAGATTTCCAAAATAACTTGGCTATAGCCTTGATATTTCCATGGAGGAGTATACTGGCTGATAATATACATGGCATAATGTTGAAAGAGTCGGTGGCTAATCTAGCCCCCACCTAAACTGAAAGGCGTTGTTCCATTGACTTAAGTAGCTGGATCAGGCCCAGAATAACGTCAGTTTATTTATTATTGTATTAAAATTCCCTCTTAATCGAATTTTAGTAGGGTATCTGAAATCTTTTGAGATTAAAGTTGTGTTGCTCATAAGTAAACTTCTCTGTATTGTGTTATAGCTACACAGACTATGCAGCAAATGAATTAAGTAATAATAGGTTCTGGGCGTTTCCTGGGGATTAATGACTCTCTAGAAGAAGTTGATGGCCCAAGTGTAGCCAAGGGCCGTAAACACCAGCTGGTTATTATATGAAGAAAATGTCTTGTTCCAAGGTTGTTGTTGCTATTATAAGCATCATCTTTTAACATTCCATTCAGTTTATAATGGGAAATATTGACTGGTTCAACAAAAATGCATTTTCCATTGAGTACTTTCTTAATAGCATCTGATACTTTACCCATCATAACATTTTCTTTTATATAAGCATATTAATAACATGTATTTTGCAGAAGGCTTAAAAAACCCTAAGGAATAATTTATTCAACGTTTGGAAAAAAGACAACCAGTTAACTAAAATACCAAGTAATTACTGCTTAAAAAGCCATGCTTCTTGTAGAGAAAAATACCACATTTAGTCAAGAAAAATACCGTGAATGGGTGTGCTATAAAAATACATGATTTAGTAGAATGCTAATTTATAATTTGCTATCTGTATAACACATGGTGTTATGGTGATCATAACTTTAATGGTGCATACATCAATGGGTGGATTGATGAACTCTGAATCATCTTGTGACTAAGGCAGTAAAGATTTAAAAGAAAGATGGAATCAACTAAGGCCTTGATTCAGGAAAATATTTCAGCACATGCTTAACTTTAACTGTGTGCTGAAGTCCCATTAATACAGGGTGACCAGATGTCCCATTTTTAAAGGGACAGTCCAGTTTTTTGGGACTTTTTCTTATATAGGCCCCTATTACCCCCCACCTCCTGTTCCGTTTTTTCACAGTTGCTATCTGGTCAGCCTACATTAATATCAGTATGAATTAAGTACATGCTTTTCTTAACAGAGATGCCTTCTTGACTACGGGTGTCAGCCAATAACGAGTAAAAGATGTAGTCAGAATGCATGGTACCTACAGCCAACAAATAAAGATTTCTTAGGAATCATTCATGTCCAGTATGTCTCTCTGATAAAATCTGATGCATTCTTTCAATATTTGTGCCCTTAAAAAAATACTAAAACAGAACAAAGGCAAATAATGTTGAAAAATCAAGTATTTATAACTTAAAATTTTTTTTTACATCATTTTAACATTAACTATGATAAATAATTGGCTAGCAGCAATTATTGCCTGAATAATAATCCTAACTGATAAACAGAATGTACTGCATCATTTTGCTAGTTTCCAGCCATCTGGCTCTAGGACTTCCTAATTGACTTAGTACACAGCGCCAATGTTGGTAACACTACACTCAACCCAGCTGAAATTCCTGAACAGCCAATCCCTACTGAACTATCTGCCAACTCCAGAGTGTCCCTTCAAAACTTACTGTTGGCAAACTTGAAGTGACATTGGTTGGTTGTGTAAGCTCCAAGTTTAACTTCCTTTCAAAAGCCTATATTGTACTGTATCAGAAAATATTATCCATATTCCTCTGCATTTGGGTTTTTTTTTGACTGATGATTAAACATTGAGACTTCTAAAAAAATAGACACCACTCAGTGTAGATCCAAAACATGAAATAACTAATAATGATCTCGCATTGCAAACTCCTATCTAACTTCCTACCCACTATCACCCCTAGATCAGTTGTGCTGAAGAGTCTCTTCAGCACATGCCCACTTTTCCTGCAGCTTCCACTCAGGAAGAGCAAGTTTCCCTCAAGTCAGGGAGAAGAGGGGGGATGCCTCCTTCTGCTTTTAGCACAAGATCCCCCTGTGCTCCCACTTTGGTAGTTTAGGATATTTTAAAGGTTTTTATGGCTTCCTGTGTGCAGTGGAACTCATTGTAATTAAGGCTTGTAGGCAGAGGGATAGAAATAAGTAGTCCCAGCACAACTTTTAAGCTCTCTAAACCTTTCCTTAAAATAGCTTTTCTGCAACACATGCAGTGTTCGTAACTACATGATGGTGCGGAATGGTATAAAGGTTTTCTTGGCATGCATGAGTAATGCAGGCATCCTAAACTCAGGCTGGTAAGATATTTATACTACATCAAACCATCATGTCTTCCAAATTCCATATACACGTAATGCATTGTCATTCCATGAAGTACTTATCTTGTTCTTGGAAAGGACAGATTTTTATAGTGGGAATTTGTTTAATGAGGCAAATAGCTTCTCTTGCCAATTTCAGCCACCCACATTTACTTCTTAGTTTGCTAAATTTGATTATGCTATTTGGACAAGTTTAATGGACTAATATAAAGTTTACAGATTAATATAAGGACTAATATAAATGACTTTAAGAAGCTGAATTGTTCTCTCAGTTTATTGTATTTTGGTGTGATAAACTTCTGTCACATTTATTTGGGACATTTTTCGTTTATTGTATAAAATATTAAACTGTTTAATACTGCTATTTAAAAAAAAAGCTGTTTTTATTTTTGCTAATACTAGCGCACTTAGTTGTAGCTGGTTTCAAATATTGACCCCTATCGATCAAAACATAAATGACCAAAATACACCATTGAAGATAATTCCACTTCTGGGGGTAAGTGGTTGGTTAGTTTTTGAAGAGTGTTGCAACTTGAAATGGTTAGGAAGAAAAATACTGCCACTGTGGTAACATTATAAACACAGTAGCTGCGATTTGAAGAAGCGTTAGGGGTCAAGTTTTGAAGAGCATGTAATGGCGATGTACCTACACTACATGCAGGAGCCAGCCTCCAAGCCTGGGTAGGCAGACATGAACTAGCTCTGCTTGAGCAAGTGCAGTAAGTATAGCAGCATGGATATTGAGTTATGGACTAGCCATCTGAGTACAAACTCATCTGCCCCTGTACTAGGGTGGTTAGCTCATGCTTCAGCATCCACGCTGCTACTGTTAGTGCACAGAGCTAGTCTGTCTGGCTATCCTGGTTGGGAGGCATGCTCCCAGCTGCAGTGTAGACCTACAAAGTGATTTACGAGCCCACAGCTCCTTTTCGAATGTGACTTAGGAGCTGAAATCCTATTGACTTTCAAAATTGATGTATTTGGAAAGTTTTTCTCCTTAGCACTTGTTGACACACACACATTTGCTGTGATTTAAGTAAAGCCATGATTTTAAGCCAGTTTAGTTAAACTGGTATGAAAAGCTGCATGGACAACTTCTTCCCCTCCCCCCCCACCGGTTAAACTAGTCTGTCTTTTGGTTTTGTTTAAAATGATTAGGAACGGGATTAAACTAAACTGAAATAAGAGTGTTCATTTAAGATTAATTTAACTGCTGCGAATTTGTGTGTAGGCAACCCCTAATTGAAAGTGTGCACTGATTTTTATATTACAAGGGTTGAAAAATGGGGTCTTTGCTAGAGAAATGAACTTCTTTGACGGTTGTCAATTGTGGGTGGAAGAAATATTCTGTACCTTTTTTAGACTGCCAATCCAGCCTGATAGGTCGGCACTGTCTCAGAGTGAGCATTAAAGATTGTGAATATCTTTAGCTGTGGTATGAGAGTCTCTTAAAGCACAACTTACTTAGGGATTTGCTTCCTGACAGCAGGAAGTCGAGTATGTTCTCAAGATAAGGTACTGAAAACACTGCAACAGTTGAAAATGGAGTAGCTGAGAAAGCGAGTTTGCATAGTGTGGGTCTTCTTCCTTCCTGTCCAGGAGGGGATTCTCTTGGTTGATCCATTGAGGAGTTCTTCTCTGCGGTTCCCTAAAAGGAACCCAACTCTTGGCAGGTCTAGAAAGACCTGGAATAATCCCCAACCTTCTAGTGGAATTGCTTCTCTAGTGGTGAGTGTTTCCCCTTTCTCAGAAAGCTTGACTTAGTCAACTTGATGATTTAAAAAAACATTGTGCAAGGGATAGGGGTTCACAGGAGGTGCAGAAAGACCAAAGAAGTATTGAACTCCAAGCAGACTTGGAAAATAATATATATTATTTTACTAGCGCTTCAGGGAGCAAAGAAACATCTAGCAGATTCCAAAGGCCTCCATCCATGGTTACAAAATGCCTTGCCTACACTGGTATTATAAATGTGCTCAGATTTATTTACATTATGGCTGCAAATAATTGGCTCCCAAATAAACAGCATCAAAGCATAACCAAGGAACTGCCAGGGAATGTTTTCTACCAAATGGTAGTGCTGTATTTCCATTGTCCACCACCTCTCAATTCAATCACTGGTCTCATGATGCCTGACAATTGTATGTGGAAGCTCTTTATTAGGTGTATTTCATTCCATCGCTGGATCTGAGCTAAGTGTTCTCCTTACCTTATACTGTTGCATTCTGAAGTTGCAAAAACAGGTTGGATATAGTAAGCGTTGTGTAGAACGGCTTGCAGGCCAGTGTATATATGCGCTTCTTCTGCTCTTCTCCTAATATAGTAAAATGCAGTGAACAGGTTTGCAGATGAGAGAGCCAATTACTTTATCTCAAGCCTGTTTTTGTGAAGTTGGTTTTCCTACCTACATGCTGTACTAGGTTGTAGTTTGCTGGCAATCCTAAAAGCAAATTTTAGATATTATGTTACTCATTAGGAGCTTTAAATTGAAGAGCACTTACCCACAAAGTCTTTGAATCCAGCTATATAATTCTGTAATGCTGCAAAATTAGAAGCCAAAAGAAATGAAATCATGCAGCTAATTTAATCTATTAAAAGTAAAAATAGAGAAAAATAATTAAGAATTTTCAGTGTGCATGAATGTAAAGAAGTAGTAGATTTTTTTATTTAAATAGACCTTATATATTTTTCTTATGCCTTAAACATGTTCTCTTGGTTATCCGTTCATTGTTTTTTAAATTAGCACTTTAAAATGATTTTAGCATGTTTATTTTAAAAATGTTCTTAATGCACATCAGAACATTTCTGTTGCACTCAGAACATTGCTAACGTTCATACTCTCTGAAATAGACAGTAAACTCATCTTACAAAATGTAGATTATTTGATACCTGATCATGTACATTAAATTTTAGAATAATGAGAGAGAATTAGTGACAATCCTATTAACATAATTTATTTGTCCAGTTAATGAATCGGTTATAGTACATGCAGCAGGCTCAGACTTATTACAGTATCTTTTCTGATGGTCTTTTGGGCTAACTTGATGGGCAAATGGTATAGTACACCTCATGGTGACCTGGGATGATCTTCTAGAAGAGAAATCTCTGCCCAAGCCTAGTTTGTTCCACACTGATTGCGCAGCAGAAAATTAGAATATTCATTAAGGACACGATAAGTTATAATGAGAGTCAGTGAGAATCCTTTTGGGATTAATGCTAAAAATACGCAGGTAAACATCTGAGCGCTTGAAGTTCGTTTTTTTTTTTTTTTCCTCAGGCCCAAAAGGAAGGAGACTAAGAATCTTTATCCTGTCCCCAGAGCAGAACCTGCACGTTGAATAGCTGAGTGACAAGCAATCTGGCCTATCCATATGACCATATTGTTTTCCTCCCCTAATTACCTGGTGCTCACTGTGCTGATGAGGAAACAGATGCATTGTGCAGCAAATTACCTTCACCTCGCCTCTGAAACAAAAAAGACACAGCACTTAATTGACTCATTTGATCTCCGGCAATTCAGAGCGAGTAAAGTGGAAATATTTAAAAGTGGCACTTCACTTTTGAAAACGGGGGGAAAAATGTTGTGCACATGTACATATAGATATTTATATATGAGATTTAGAATGAAAATTGCCCTGGAGTTAGGAAGTTTCAGCTATCTGGCAACTTTGTTTGCCAGACACTATTTTGACAGCTCTCCATCTGTATTTTAACACCTCTCTGCCTGCTTATGGAAAAATGTTAGTGTCTAAGTAAAATTGGTACTAGTAAGGTTAAAAAATTAAAGACTTGGTTCCCCTTGCAGGCCACAAAGCATTTACAGGCTTAATTGCTATTATTATTAAGAAGAGTTCTTCCTACTTCAGTTTCATTTTCTTCTCCATGCAGCTATTGCACTTTGCTAGTTGAGTTCTGTCAATTCTATATCCAGAATTCCTATCACAGTTTCTGCCTCCACAACAGAATTCCATAGCAGTTCTGCACTCATTCTTTTTATTGGTTCTTTATTCCACCATATTTTTCTATATGAGTGGCAAGTATTGACAATGAAAAATATGTAAGTTTAAAATAAAACCCTAAATCTGTGCTGGTTAGAGAATTCAACAGTTATCTCAGAGACATGCTTCCTCTTTATTATTAATATATGGAGATATACCTATCTCATAGAACTGGAAGGGACCCCAAAAGGTCATCAAGTCCAGCCCCCTGCCTTCACTAGCAGGCCCAAGTACTGATTTTGCCCCAGATCCCTCAGTGGCCCCCTCAAGGATTGAACTCACAACCCTGGGTTTAGCAGGCCAATGCTCAAACCACTGAGCTATCCCTCCCCCTTAATTAACCACCTCTTTTGGGAATTTCAACATGCTGGACAGACCAAAAGATCCTTTGCCTTATGCCCATCACCCCAGAGGGGCAAGAGTTTGGAGGATGAGCCAAAGCACATTGCGCTCCTTTGAAATACTGTCGCTGACTTCAATGGGCTTTGGAGGAGTCCCTTTGTAATTGAAGAACTTCAGCCCTGTCACCCCCCCGGTGGTGTGGTGGGGAAGTGCAGTTGTCCCAGCCTCAGCTTCCCTTAGTTGATTCAGGTATGGAACTTATATCCGTCAGTCTTCGTCTGTAATTCCAGTCCTGCAGCTGCATGAGGGCTCTGGGTGGGGCTGGGGATGAGGGGTATGGGGTGCGGGAGGGGGCTCAGGGCTGGGGCACAGGGTTGAGGTGCGGGCTCTTGGGTGGGACTGGTGATGGGGGGGTTTGGGGATGCAGGCTGCCCCAGGACTGCGGTGGGCAGAGGGGACTCCCCGCAGCACTCTCTCACCGCAGAAGCTTGGGATAGGGGGAGAGGTGCCTCTCCCTGACTGTGGAAGCTCTGGTGGGCCTGGGCCGGGCCGAGGGAGGGGCTCCTTTCCTCCGGCCGCAGCAAATCCGGGGCAAGTCTCTTGGGCCGGGGAAGGGCGCCTCTTCCCCAGCCACGGCAGGTCCACACTGGGGTCGGACACCTCTCTTCTGGCCATGGCAGGTCTGTGCTGGGGGACAGGCATCTCTCCCTGCCACAGCCCTGAGCACCTGCGTGGGGTTTAATAGGCAGCTGCGTGGCTGCGCAGCTTAGAGGGAACTTAGTTTGTGTCTCTTCCCTTTCGGTACTGAAAGGAGTCTGGCTTCACCCAAAGTGCTGCTGGCCCCGTCAGTGAACCTTGCTCAATATACCCTGGGGTTTGGGACTTTGTCTCAGAGCTTCTCCTGAACTCTTTTCCTGTGCTGTCCTCTTCACAGGTTTCTTCCCTTCTTTCTTCACCAGGGTAGAAATAAAGTTCTAGTAGGAACACAAAGGCAAAGTCTAACCTTCCTTTGCAGCCCCTGGTCAGGGTTCTCAGCAGTCTCTATCAATGTCTGTGCAGGAGTGGAAGGGGACCCAGACCTGTCCTCTCCCGTGGGTCCCAGGCCAGGAACACTAGGTGGTGCAGTCAGGGACTTGTTTGTTTGAATCTACTCTGGGGCCTTGCACATACATCTTACCTGGCAATCTTCTCTGGCCTCTTCTTGCAGAGAATTGGTTTCTCTAGGCAGTTTCCTCCTGTCTGAGCCTCTGGAGTCCCTTCACTGTGGCTCTCTGGAAGCCACCCTCTTCTGGCTGGGCTGCAGCCTTTTATCCCTGTTGTTGTTAGCCTGCCGATAAGCTGCAAGTGGGGAGGTGATTGCTCCCCTTTTTAACCCTGTAGTGTCCATTCCCCCGTAGAGTCTATATACGCCCCATCACGCCCTTACTTCATATGTATGGCAACCACAGATTCAGATCTATTAATCTATCGAATTATTCAAGATATTAAAAAAAAAAATCCTAAATCATACTGTGTTTTTTCTGCCATAGCAGTTTTGGGGTCTTTGCTGTTGGAAGAGAAATGAGTGTGGAGTCTGGGTGTAGTCTTAATCTGACTGGCTTTATTTACATACGTACACCAGGCCTGGAACAGGGGTGGTCCCAAACAGCATTAAGGCAATCACCTCTTCAGAAATCTTAGCCAAACATTAGTGCTCAGTTCCCAGGGAGCAAGAATTGACTCTGGTTAGAGAGATTAAGGTAGACAATCTGCTGCCTAACACAACTGTCTTTAAGAGCTACATCCGAAAACCAACAACAATGCAGCATTTCTTCCAACACTAAAAACTTGCTTATACACGCAAGTAAAAGAACTTCTAAGACTACATGTAACAGCACCATCTGGTGGCCAGTAGCATAACACGGCTCCATAGAGCACTCTATCAGGGCAATATCTGTGTTACTGACATTTGAAAGTACTGTGACTTTTGAAAACTGTTTTGACATCCACTGGATCAATAACAAACTTATAACTGTCTGTTCATGCAGTCATTCACCCTTTCTTTAGTTAAAAGTAAGAGCCACATGACTGGGCCCAGTGTTTTGACTGAGTCCTAACTCAGGGAAAAAAATCCCTGTATTTTCAAGCTTTTAAATTGGGAACAGCAAAATTTGTCCCATGATGTTTAAGTTATGTAAAAAAACTAAATAAATCCAGGAGAGACATCAAACCAGGATATTACAGCACATTCCTTACATAGTGTGTATCAACATGATTTTTTTTAGGACTGTCAATTGCAGTTAACTCAAGCGATTAACTCAAAACAAATTATCTCAATTAAAAAAAATTAATTGCAATTAATCACAGTTTTAATCGCACTGTTAAACTAACAGAATACTAATTTAAATTTATTATAAATATTTTGGATGTTTTCTACATTATCACTTACAGCACAGAATACAACACGTACAGATTCTTTTTCTGTTTCTTAAGTCTTTTCCCCAGTTCTGTTCCACTTTTTCTTTTTATATTCTTTTTCAATTTATGAAATGCAAGCATGGAAGAAAGCTTTTGGTCTTAAGTGGGCCGGTTCAATCAGGACCGCTCTCAAGTATGCGCCAGATACGATGCACTGTGCCAATTCATTAATCAAAGTAAACCACACTGCAAAGAAAGATGAGGGCTGGCATAATTAGAGAGCCTATTCTGGATGCAATGTGAATTATACATGATAGATTTGGCATGATAAGACTCCTAACAAGTCTATTAGATTGGCCAAGTAACGAACATGCTATTTTTTAAAAAATAGCATCCAGAGGTAATGCTTATTTTAAAAAATTAGATACACTTGAGCAAAATGGTATGAATGAAAATATATTTCACAAGGCGAAAGAAACATTGTCCTAAGTTTGTCAGTAGGCTCAAGTGGACATCTCTGAAAAGATCTATGTTGTAAGCATCATTCATCTAGACTTTTTAGTCTGCCAGCCTGCTTTCTTTTTGTGAGTAAATGATGCTGAGTTGTCTGTACATGAAGAGTGGATAACTGTCTGTCTAAATATGACCTTGATTTGCCTATGGTTCTGATCAAAGAATAGAAACAACCAGCTATTCAGAAACAGAATACCGAATCTACACATTTTGCAAAGAAAACAGCTGACACAGTTATAAAACAGCAATCATTTAAGATTTCTTTAAATGTAAATACAGGAAGTGGCATCTTCTTAACCAGGGTACTACTTACATTTATGTATTGAAACTTTTGTGATTTGTGGCCATACCAATGTGATTTTATAGTTTAAAAGAAGCAAACAACAAACCCACTTATGATCAAACCAGATTGTTACATTAATTTTGCTCTGTGGTTTGGGCTTTAAGTAATTCCATTTGGCAATAAATTTGAAATTACTGGACAATATATACTGTACATAAGAGAGTTTAATAATTTTATTTCAAACAATATCTGTATTGTAGCTATCCATCTAAACATACATATTTGTGAGAGAAAATTGGAATCATAACAGATAAAACCAAAACTCTTCTCCGCTAGTGTAGATTTTCTCAAACTGTTCTATAATTATTGTATAGTGCAAAAAGACCAAAGATCAAAGGCGCAAATTTCAGAAGTGCCTAATGAGTTATGCCAGGTCTATTCTTAAAAGTTTTGCCAGCATTGCTATGTGATTAAGAGTGTGACTTTTTTTTTTTCATTGTAGTTGTGCCAGCAAAAGCCCTAGTTTAGATGCAGTTATACCAGCAAAAATAGTGCTATTGCCAGTATAGCTTATTACATATACTGAACTGGAATATGTATGCTTGTGTCTATGTTTGGAGGGGTTTTGCCAGAATAGCTATACTGGCAAATCTTTTAAATGTACTTGGTCTTGGGTAGCGAACTCCCATTTTCAGTAGTGACCTAGGCACTTAATTCAAGCACTTAAGTTATTTTGGGGAAGTTCTCTGGCCTGTGTTATGCAGGAGATCAGACTAGTGGAAGTTTTCAGAGACCTATCTATGATGACTTCAAGATCTCTTTCTTGAGTGGCAACAGCTAGTTTAGACCCCCATGATTTCGTATGTATAGTTGGGATTACATTTTCCAATGTACATTTCTTTGCATTTATCAACATTGAATTTCATCTGCCATTTTGTTGACCAGTCACCCAGTTTTGTGAGATCCCTTTTTAACACTTCATAGTCTGCTTTGGACTTACAAAAATTACTCAAGATAGTTAATTATCATCTGCAAACTTTGCCACCTCATTGCTTACCACTTTTTTCTAAGCATTTATGAATACATTGAATAGCACTGTTCCCCATACAGGTCCTTAGGGGACCCTGCAGTTTACCTCTCCCCATTGTGAAAACTGACCATTTATTCCTACTCTTTGTTTCCTGTCTTTTAACCAGTTACTGATCCATGAAAGGACCTTTCTCATCCCATGACTGCTCACTTTGCTTAACAGCCTTTGGTGAGGGACCTTGTCAAAGGCTTTCTGAAATTCCAACCACATTCTATCAACTGGATCACCCTTGTACCCCTGTTTGTTGACCTCCTGAAAGAATTTTAATAGATTGGTGAGACATGGTTTCCCTCTACAAAAGCCATGTTGACTCTTCCCCAACATATTGTGTCTATAATGCTGTTCTTTACTATGGTTTCAACCAAATTGCCTGGCACTGAAGTTAGGCTTACTGATCTGCACAGCCAGTGGAATGATTCTGGCAAGCATATAAGGGCTACTCACGTTTTGTTGATTTTTAGACATCCTGTGATGTAGCAGCAGCTGTCATTCAGAACAGGGTCCAGCTTCTTCATGCTAGCCAATCCTTCCCACACTGGAAATGTGTATTTGGCCCTCAGATAGATAGCAAACTGCAAGTGCAGTGGCTCTTAGTATTGTTGGGTTGGCTCCCCATTTTGAGTTTGCAAGCTGTTATTCCCGGTGCAAAACTTTGCCTTTTATCTTTTCCATGTGTGCCTTGAAGGAGAGAGTGTGGTCTGGCATCACTCCAAGGTAGACAGGGTTCCAGCAGTGGGCAAGTGATACCCCATTCCAGATTCTGGTTAATTGTCTATAGGCATCAGGGTTCTGAAGATGAGACTCATTTGTGTTTTGGCTGGGTTGGCGAACAATTAGTTCTTGGTGTAATCAGCTGAGAGCCCGGATAGCGCCAGTGTTAGCATCGCTTCAGTCTAGGTGAACTTGGGCAGCGATGAGTAGATTGCCAGCACAGTGTCGAGTTTGGTCAGTTGATCTTTTGTTTAGATGTTGAAGAATAATGGCAAAAGTATGTTCCCTGTGATAGGTTGTTTTTCTGTTGCCTCTACTGGCTCCTCTTCCCATATAGTCTGACAAAAACTTCAGTTCTCTAATAGAAATTGTCAGTTGTACAAGGTGGTGATCTTTTGTCATATTGTATGTTTTAGTGAGGAGCACTTGGCAATTCACTATGTCCTATGCTGTCGATAGGTTGACAAACATGGCACAAGTTACCAAACCCTTCTCAAAGCCATCTTCAATGTATTGAGTAATGTCCAGCACTTGATATGCCTGAGCGGAATCCGGTTTGCTTTGGGATTAGGTGCTTTTCAACAAGGGGTGATAGGTGGTTTAAGATGAGATGCTGATACAGTTTGTAGAGGTGATATAGGCCTGAAGTTTTTCAGTTCTGTTGCGTCCTTCCACTGCCTCAGAACATGCTCAATGCCAGATCTTAGGTACTTTATATGTGGTTGAGCATGTGTTAAACAACTTCAGGAAATTATTGTAGGAAATTCCATCATTGGTACTAACTTCTGTTTTGAAATATGGGGAGACTATTCTCATTGCTAATAGATAAGATGGTCTATGAGGGAAAAAAAACAGCGTTTTAGAGAAACCATGTCAAATTTTCAAAAGTGCCAATGAGCCAGATTTTGAAAGGTAAGTGGTTGCCTAAAGGTGCAGATAGGCACCTAGTAGGATCTTCAGAAATGCTTATATGCTAAATCCCTGTTGAAATCAATGGGAAATAGGGCCCAGATTTATAAAGGTGTTCAAGCGTTGCTCTGCTCAGTGTTGCAACACCTAACTCATTTTGGAGTCTCATTCCCATTTTCAAATGGGATTTTGGTACTTTGGAGCCTGAATCCCACTGCCTCTCCATGGGATTTAGACTCCTAAGTGGCCAAATCCCTTTTGAAAATGAGATTTTAGGCTCCTAAATCAATTGGGTATTGTAATGCTGAGCACACAACACCTTAATATCTTTACTAATCTGGATTTAGTGCCTAGGGGTTTTTTGAAAAGCACATATCTGCATCTTTGAAAATCTGGCCCTAAGTGACAAAGGATCCTCAGGCCTAGTCTACACCTAAAATTTAAGGTAGGTTGACCTAAGAGATGTGTAGGTATGCTGACCTAAGCCCCAGTGTAAACACTTCTAGTTTGACTGAAAATGTTTTCCATTGACCTAGCTACTACCTTTCGGAGGTGTGGATTAACAACAGTGATGGAAAAAATCCCTTCCAGCTCATCTGCACCACCGTAGCTGTTGCTGCTGTAGGATCTGTAGCATAGACACAGCCCTAAAGCTCATTGAAAACCAATGGGACTTAGGCTCCTAAGTGACAAAGGCACTTTTCAAAATTTTACTTGCCATCGGGGTAAGGGTTGGATAAATCTCCAAAGTAAGAAAAATCCCCTGATAATCACAGCTTAAATTATTTTATGTTTGGAGTCATTTTCCTTCTCTGCAACCTGAGATAAAAGGTAACTACAGCTTCTTTATTCAAAAGCATCCTGCAATGTATGTTTCCTAATCAGCATGGATAAACAATGGAAGAAGGTTAAGAAGCTGTTTAATAATGTAACAAAGTCATGGGGAAAAAACATTTAAGAAAGAAAGCCATTAGTCTGAAAATAATAATTAAACATTTCAAAACATCGCTAAGAGGATTGGATTTCAGGAACAGGGGTGGAATGGCTATTATTTTGAGACTTCCAAGGGTTACTGGTAGTACCTCATGCATAACTAATCCTTGGCGCTTCGCTCCAGCTAGTTAAATAGAGAAGCTGTTTCAATATTCCACTGCCTTAGGTGTTGACTGCTGATAGACAAGTATTTATGTGCGCACTACACCACTGGGTCATAGCAGAGTGAGAAATTAATTGTTCTACCTCAGATGAGGTTTGAATGCCAATTGGCCTTTCTCTTCTTCCCCCCTCCACCCTTATTTTTTTTAATATTTAGTCAAGGCAATTGAGCTTAAATTTAAAATTTCCCGATGTCTTTGCATATATCATTGATGGGACTGCAAGTCTGTAACTGAGAATAGGCCTCAATTAATCACCTTTTGAACTGAGCGGTGCCACTAATTGAATGAAACTTTCTGGGAAAGACACAAAATAATTAGTTTGCATCTCCTAGGTTGTCAGTATATGGGTATCGTAATAGGTTTTTTTATGACTACATTTCATTACATATTAAAATATTAATTAACATGGAAAACATATTTTAGAGCCCTGCTTCTTTGTATTAAACACGGTCAATTGTTGCTTGCCAGGAATTCAACTTTTTGAGAGTGACTGTGCAAATGTTGTGCATGGAAATTGAAGGGTTTGTGCCCTGTAGAGGTGTTACCAATTTGTTTCCCATGTGATGTGAAATACTGGAGATGTGTATGTGTTCAGACAGGCGATGTGACTCTAGGGGTTGGTGCTGAACTGAAACTTGCAGGATCTGAGTTCTATTCCTGGCCTGTTGGGTGACCTTGATCAAGTCACCATGCCTCAGTTTCCCTGTCTGTACAATGGGGATAAAGATACTGACCTTTATGTAAAGCGCTTTGGTAAAAAGCATCCTAGCATAATTTATTTATTGTGAAATATTATTTAAGGTGTAAACTTTGTAGTCCTTACTCAGGCAAAACACCCATTGAGTTCAAAGTATAGCCTGATCTATAGATTATGTATTTATTATATTGATCCCAGTTATCACTCTGAGGTTTGACAGGTTCTTGTCCCAAGATCAGGCCTAGTATTATTAAAATTAGTGTGCACTTGGGAACCCTGCTGTGCACAATTGCAACACTCACACTATAGGAACCCTTGTATAGTTACAGCAGTTTATTTATACATTTAGCAAAGTCACCAACACTCTAGCCTAGTAAGGTAGGTAGAGATAATACAGAATGTACACCTGAACATCCATATACTCTTACCACCCCTTACAGAACAACCCGAAATATTAGCCATTATCTTCCTCCTCATCACCAGTGGCCATCATTTGGCACCTTCCAAGGGCTACATCTCTCTCCTCCTGCTCTCAGGCTGGGATACGACACTTAGAATATGTTACGCTGACGCCACTATGTCTAATGACTATTCAGGAGCGGTTTCTCCCCTCTTCCTTATTTGTATATCCTCACCCTACTAATGTTGAGGTGTCCTTCTCCTATAGATTAGTATATTTATGTTCTCAACTTATTATCATATACGTCCATGTATAGCCATGGCACTCTTGTGGTCAGATAGCTGTGGGTGTTCGATCCAAAAGCTGACATTGGCGCAGGTTCCTGTGGTCTTTATGGATAAAATTCCCCCTTATGCTCTCTATTCCCAGTTCCCCCAAATTTAGGGATGACTGTTAGGCCATTTATCTGTGCCAGAGTTCATAGGCCTCAAACTTTATGCTAACTGCTGAAGCTAATGTCTTACAGGATACAGGCCTGTAGGTTTCTTGCATTATGGCTGCATAAAAGAAATGCGAAAGCTAGCTTTATAGGCTACAAAAGGGAGTTTGAACCAAGCAAAGGCTACAGATTTTGGCCCTGAATATTCGACAGAATTTTGAGGCAGTGTAAAGGAACACCAACTGTGATTCACAAATATGAATGAGAGCTCAATCTTCTGCTATCCCGTGTAAAATGAACAGTGGGATTTGTAGTTTGACTCTATGCGACAGTGTAGGAAGAAGAGAAAGGCAGTCACAAAACAATGATAAAAGCCAAAATAAATTTCAGATTTACTTTCGTTATATGGGAGGAACAGGCAAAGCGTTTTTTTGTTTTTGGACAGCACATAATCTAGCACCTGATTCTATCACCATAGAAGTAAATGGAGAAACTTGCTTTGACTTTAAAGGGCTTTTGGATCAGGCCCATAGTGTACCAGGTTAGAGTCTGCTCCAGCAGAGTACATAAGCACATGCTTAGCTTTAAGTAAATGAAGAGTTCCATTGACTTCAGTGGGACTATAAGCTTAAAGTTAAGCACATGCTTCAGTGTTGCACTGGATCATGGCCTTAGGCCTGAATCTTCAGCCTTATTTAAGAGAGAAGCACTGAAATTACTGGGAATATTTGTGTGGTAAAGGACCACTTTCATGAATAAAAGTTGCAGGGGTAGCCCTGTAGGGCCTGATCCAAAACCCATTAAAATCAGTTGAAAGACTTTTTGATTGACTTCAGTGGGCTTTGGATCAGGCCCCCGGAGACCAGCAACGACCGATCAAAAGGAACTTTTAACTTATTGGTGATTTATTCCACGCATCAAAGGTAACCTGTAGTTATTATCAGTGATTGCTGTAAATTGCAATGTTTAGATTTTGCAATTTCACAGTGACATGGTAAGAGACAGTTTTCTATTTACGAGCCACTGAAGAAATAAATCCTTTCATCACAAGACATCAGAGCTCTCAGCTGGAGACGATCAGAAGCCAAGAGTCATCAAATGACTTGTTTCTTGATGTGGAATTTTTACCTATCAGACTGAATAGTATCCTTTCATACATTAGATATTTCCCCCCCTCTCTTTTTTCTATTGAGGAAAACCTATACTTTAGGCTTCACACACCACCTTTGCTTATTGATATGGCATATGTGCACTATTAAAGGTGCATACATTATTTTATGCAGGTTATAAGAAGGATGATAGTACAAATATGTCAAAGGGCAGAGTTTTCACAGGCTCTCTCTGTCTATTCTGATTAATAAAAGCAATAAATGCCTACCCCATACTCTGGCCTTCTAAATACTTTTCACTGCTAAATGAATAAGCTATACAATAAATAATATAATTTATTTTTATTTGATTTTTTTGGCTTTCCTCACAGCTATTATTTACAAGTATGGAGAGTGAAAATGATACTGATAAAGCCAATATTTTGATTCCAGAGGAAGGAAAAAATGCCTTGTGTAAATCTTTGAGCCTCTAAGGCTATGGACCATAAGAATGGCCATACTGGGTCAGACCAAAGGTCCATCTAGCCCAGTATCCTGTCTACCGACAGTGGCCAATGCCAGGTGCCCCAGAGGGAGTGAACCTAACAGGTAATGATCAAGTGATCTCTCTCCTGCCGTCCATCTCCACCCTCTGACAAACAGAGGCTAGGGACACCATTCCTTACCCATCCTGGCTAATAGCCAATAATGGACTTAACCTCCATTAATTTATCCAGTTCTCTTTTAAATGCTGTTATAGTCCTAGCCTTCACAACCTCCTCAGGCAAGGAGTTCCACAAGTTGACTGTGCGCTGTGTGAAGAACTTCCTTTTATTTGTTTTAAACCTGCTGCCCATTAATTTCATTTGGTGGCCCCTAGTTCGTGTATTATGGGAATAAGTAAATAACTTTTCCTTATCTACTTTCTCCACATCACTCATGATTTTATATACCTCTATCATATCTCCCCTTAGTCTCCTCTTTTCCATGTCCTGCCCTTGATCTTCATGCTATGGATATTGACATTAGCCTGCTCTAATCTCTGGTTTGAAATGTAGACCATGATTCCGGTACTCTCTGCAAGGGCACTTGTGAATGCTAGATCCATGGATCCAGTGTTCACGCCCTTGGCAGTCCCCCGCCCCGAAACACAGTATATGACACTCATGCACCCACAGGCTGATGTGGAAGTGGCTTGAAGGCCACCTTTGCAGTGGGAGGGGAGTGCCCCTTTCATACAGCTGACTTCGTTTTGTACAGTGGGGCCGCTGTGGTTCTGTGCATTGGGTGCCTTCCTTAGCACCGAGCCTTCCCTCGCGGGGTTCCGCTCAGGTGCGCGGTCCCTTGGCGGATCAGGACCAGACATTCTGTGTACCATTAGAGCTCTTTTTCTAATCTCTTCTTCTCCCTCCCACTGCACAGATAATAAATGCATTGCATGAAACGCAACATAAACTGGATTGTTGAGACTTTGGGGACCTTCGTTTAACATCTCATCCCCTGATATTTTTAATTTTGTAGGCTGTCCATATATGTTTCTGGGCCAACACTTTAAAGGGTAGGGAGCCAGTGCCCAACTGCGTGTAGTCAAAACAAATTCTGTTAGTAAGCATGAGCAACGCCAATGCCATTGAGGAAACCAGACCCCCTGCAGTGCATGTTGTAGCATATTTTGCTCGTTAGCCGGCCTGCATTTTGTCCCCTTCACCTTCTCTCAATAGCACTTTTCTTTCCTGCACGAAGGCTTGGCATAGTAAAGAATTCACACCAGTAGAGTGAGCTTCACTTTCTTCTCCCTTCTCTTTTTTTTGTTCTCCTATTTCTTCCATAAAGTTTGTTTGCTGCTGCCAGGCCACTTAGCTTTTTGTTGCACAGCCATGGGCCAATCCAGGCTAGAAAATTGTATCCTACTTTTAGCCATGACAACTCAGCTGGAGTATGGTTTTTTTCCCCACTGTTTTTCCTTTCAGAGTAATTAACGTGGCTTTATGGCTGAAATTACCAAGTAGGATAGCAGTTAAATCTATCCTCAGTCAAGCGCAGCAGACTTTTATTCAGATTATCATGAGAAAAAATTGAAATGAAAAAATAATGAATTACAAGCAGTGTAACGATTTACTGAATATTTCATTTATTTGGGCTTTCTAGCTACAAACTAATACAATCTTCTTTCCTGTCACAACCACATCTCTATTTTTGTTTTTGGTGATCAGAGATTAATACATAATTGTAATGGGAGCAGCCAACCAGATAGAGTATGTTAGTGACAGTGTGTGTGTTTTTAATATGTGCTGCTCTCTGTGGGTGTGCAGCACGTGTAACTTTGGGAACCCGTTGTACAGATTAGGTGAAAGAATCTTGGAATTTTTCAACAGAGGAGTACGAGCCTGATCCTCAGCTTGGATAAATTGACATAGTTCCATTGACGTCAGCACCCATGTCAATTTACACCAACTGAGGGTTTGTCCGTGTGTATGAATTTTCACAATCGCTTGTAAGTCCTAGAGTTTAGATTGCCTTCCAGACTTGATGATATACCCCAAATGTCAGCTGAAATAAAAGGACAAAAAAGAAAGTACTATTAATGTATAAAGAGGAGCTCAATCCATTTATGTACCCCCCTCCAGGTACTTGGCAGTTGGGAATACCCACATTTGAGTGGCACCCACATATAGAAAGAGTGTTGGGGTTACACCATTGCTGTCCCAGCCCATATCTACATTGAAAGACTGTGTTAAATTTGGTTTATTGAGAGCAGAGTACGCATGCAGTGGAAATTAATTCATTTTGAGGGGAAGTCATGGCTGAGTATGGATTGCGGCTTCTACTTAGGAGGCAGCATCCAGCACCTACCACTCACCCAGAGCAGAACTGAATACAGTGGAGGGAAAATGTAAGCTTCATTAAGACACAAATCTGGTTTTGAGGACTCCTTGTGCAACAGAACTGGCACAGTGCTGCCAACCAGAGAGGAGGGCTGGATCTGAGGGGTAATGTTGGGTGGGCACCCCTTGTAGCCTGCCGAGCCCAACTGAAAGGCAGTGCTGTGATGGGACAGCACTTCAACCATTCAGAGAAAACTGGTAACTCTTTTCTGTAGGTTTTTGGACCATGCCATGGAATGGAATAAAAGATTCTGTGCTGTCTGTAGAATATGATAGGAAGGTCCAGAGACAGCAAGGAAGGAAGAGCATTCTCTGTAAAATCCTACAGATTTTCTGAGTAATTTCTCGGGAACGCTCTTGGTTTTATCTGTCTTCTCTTCCATAAGGATGCTCTGTGTGCAGGGCCGGCTCTAGGCACCAGCATTCCAAGCATGTGCTTGGGGCGGCACTTCTCAAAGGGCGGCATTCTGTTGTTGTTGTTTTTTTTTTTTTTGCTTAGGGTGGCAAAAAACCTGGAGCCGTCCCTGTCTGTGTGGCAGTACCCACGGGGATTTGGGGCATGGCTATGGGAGGGTTTGCATGCAGAACCTGAATGAGTGACTAAAGAGCAGCTTGCCTCCCAGCCGCCCCCTCCTATTCCCTCTGTAGAGATCGCTAGTAGAGCTGGGCAAAACTTACCGGACAAATAGTTTTTATTTGCCAAAAAATACAATTTTGGTCAACTCAGAACTATTTGCCAGTATGACACACATTCACTGAATAGCTTAATCCAAAAATGTGTGTGTGTTTTTTTTTTTTTTTTTCTCCTAGGACTTAGGCACCACTCACAAAATGGAGAAAGGGCTTCCTTTATAACCGTTTACCCAGTAGTTCAGGCACTCGTCCAGATGTGGGAAACCCAGGTTCAGTTCCCCTCTCTGTCTGATATGGAAAAGGGATTTGGGTTTCCCACACTAGAAAAGTCTGCTCTAACTACTGTGATATGGGATAGTCTGGTGTGTGTGGGGGGGTCTCTTAGTCTGTTCAGTGGGAGCAAGGCCATCACCTCTTCCTCCTCCAGCAGTTGTATGCCTATAGCCCTTCATTTCCTTTGCTTTTAATTTAAAAAGTGCCCAGAAAATAAAAAAAATTTTGTTGACTTTTTCAATTCACCAGATTTTTATAATTTCAGTTTGGGTCAATCTGAAGGGAAAAAAAAAAACAATATATTTTTTTCCAAACAGCCATCAAATCAAAAAATCAATTATCTGCCCAGCTCTAATCACTAGATCTTTAAGTGTGGAGAGTGGAGTGAAAACCCACTGGAAAAAAAACGTAAAGTCTATGAATCTATGAAAAAACGGTGGGACTTTCTCCTCTGGGCAGAATTTCACATCTAGTTCACTATGGGCCCAGTCCAGCTTTCATTGATGTCAGTAGCCAAACTCTCATTGACTTCCGTGGTGCAAGTTAAGACTTCATAAACAGGTCACAACATTGCTTTGTCCTCAGATCATTAGGGAAAAATATTGAGCTGTAACCTTTTATGCTTACTGCTGATATTGAAATCTCTACACAGTATCCGATGCATTTACTCGTCTCCAGATAAAATGTGTCTGTGTAGAATGCTTGTATGTGGGATTATTTTCAAATATAAAATAAAAACCTGTATTGCAATTAATCTTTTTTTTAATCAGATTACAGGTGGCAAGAGTGATCTTTTTGGCCTCTTCCCCGCCTCCTCCCCTGAGCGCTCCGCATTCCCGCTCCTATCCCCTCCCTCCCACAGTTTGTTACGTCGTGAAACAGCTGTTTTGCAGCGGCAAGCGTTGGAAGGAGAAGTGGGGACGCAGTGTGCTCAGGGGAGGAGGCGGAGGTGAGGTGAGCTGGGGTGGGGAGCTTGGCTGCCAATGGGTGCAGAGCCCACCAATTTTTCCCTTTGGGTGCTCCAGCCCTGGAGCATTGGTGCCTTAGCTGAAGAATTATGGGAACTGAGGCAAAAGATTCCAGTGCAATATCAAGGCAGACTATTTGTGACTGATTGAATGTGGGGAATTGGAGTGAAGGTGACCAACAGTAGGTAATGTGTATTCAGATCATGTATTTTCCTAACCTTTTAATAAAGTATATTGCACTCTATAAATACTGCAAATCGGTAGACTTTTGAATGTAAAGGAAAATGGCTGTATTATTCATTCAGATTAACAGTCCATTAGAGTGTTATTAGTTGTTTGTAGAGCTGGTCAAAATGTTTCACATGGAAAAATGTGCGTGTTGGAAAATGTGTTTTTTGTCAAAACCAAGGTTTTCATGGGAAAATGTCAATTTCAGGGACATTTGATTTCTCTAAACGTTCCTAGTTGGAAAAGAGCAAGAAATGTAGAATGTTTTTTCTACATTCACATACTTCTTTGTACTCCCCTCCCACCACACACACACTTTCTCCAGTGTGAAAAATGTGGGAGAAATCAAGAAAGGGGGTAAAATACTGAAAATCAAAAAAATGAAAAAAACAAAACAAAACAACAACTTTGGGGGGTTTCCGCACACAGACACAAAATATTTTAAGTTGAAATGAAACTACACACCTTTTCAATCTTTCAAAAAGAAACATTCTTTTAATCTGTTTCAAAATGGACATTCCTGCAGACAGCCCAATTTTTGAAAAGGGATTTTTCTCACTACATTTTCTTCTTGGGTGGGAGTGTGGGGGGTGGGAATTGTGTTTCCAGGCAGGTCTGGTTGTTTCATATTTTGGCACTAAAATAGACAATGCAGGGCAGTGACGGATTCCCCCGGGTGCAGCCTGGAACTGGAGTACGGCTGAGCCCTCTCTCTTACCAACTTGTGCTCCCTCTCACGCTTTGCTGCTCTGACAAGCTGCAAACCCTTCCAGGTCTTGCGTTCACACAGCCATCCACAGGCAGGGACACACACCAAGTTGTTACATGAATGCTTTCACCAGCCACTCATGAACCAGCAATAGAGAGGCTCCAGCCAACTCCCCACAGCTTCTGAGCCTAGGAACCCAGAGCTGTACCATCCTGCCCTTATCAGAAGCCTGACCAGTGTAAGTTTATTACCCAGTCCACCCCTCCATCAATGTGGCGAGGACATACACCAGCCCTTGTTCCGGAGCAGATTTCCCTGGCACTTCAAGCAACATACTATTTTTAGTAAAAAATATAAAACATATTTATGAACTGCGGAAAGATTGATCTGTATGCTTACTACTTATAATCACTTAATTGCTAGGTTAGTTAACTAAGCAATAAAAGTAAAAACACAATCTGAGTTGTATAAACTAGACAAGATTTGAATCAAGCAATGTCTCACCTGGTAGGCTTGCCAACCCTCCAGGAATTAAAGATTAATCTTTAATTAAAGATTGTCATGTGATGAAATCTCCAGGAATTCGTCCAGCCAAAGATGGTACAGTTCCTTTATACACAAGCTGGGATTCTCCTTTCCAGTCTGGGACCACTTTCACAGTTCAGTCTTTGTTCTCCAGATGTGCTTCCAGGTGTTGTTGTGGGAGGAGTGAGACCAAATGATGTCATCACTTCCCCCTTTTATAGCTTCTTCCAGCTTGCTGGAAAGATCCTTTGCTAATCATGTGTGAAGCAACCTCCCTTGTGCATGTGCTATCTCTGAGAAGTTTCCATTGTATACAGTTCCTGGGGTAATCCTTGTGAGTGTGTGTATTCCCCTTAATGGGCCATCATCAGTTTCTGGCTGCCCCATTGTTGTACCCGAAAGACTGGTTGTGGGTGTTTCCAACTTCACAACATATTTCAGTTACACACCCGCACAGCAAAACTTCATAACTCCGCCTACAATGATAGCACATACAATTTAACAGGATATTAATGTTCAATAGATTAAGACTTTTAAAATGATGCCTCACAAGGCATACTTTGTACAAAACATATCATAATTATATCACCATGGGAAGTATGGGGTGCCACAGCTTTTCTTTGGGGTACAGAGTGTCACAGGGGCCAAATTCACCCTGTGCTAGTTGGGTCCGTGTGACTCTTCAAGACTCATGCTGAGGAAGAGGAGATAGTGCTGCTACTGCTTCCTCACTTGAGATTTAAGTTAGAACCAGGCCTCCAAAGGAACCAGGCAATTGGAGGCTGAGAAGGGTGAGTTCTTCATCTTCTGGCTGTACAAGCTGTGTCCCTCCTGGTCTAGTGGTGCTCATCAAAGAGTTGAGGGGAGTTTGTAGCTCCATCTCTTCCCCCAGCAGAATGAGTCTAGCCCATGTGGCTTGTGAAATGTATTCTAGGCTTTATAGACTCTTTGCAGCTTAATTTGGGTCAAGTTTGTCTTTAAGTATGTAATAAGTTGAGACAAATCGCTACTATTTGGAACAGGAATGGTTGCTTCATGGTGTGCATGTTTAATCTGATTACGGAAATGCCTCAAAAGTAAAATCCAGCTACTTGTGAGCAGTGTCTTCTCGTAATATTAGTCTGCTTTAACCCAGTATATTCGTCATTCAGGGGCGTGTGTCTGTACAGAACATGAATGATATAGTCAATAAAAAATTTTAGTATATATTTTAAATTGGAACTTTTATATTATTATGGAATTTACATGGGGATATATATCACTGTTACCTACTCTGCACACAATAAAGTCTAACAAATATCATCTGTCTACAGTAGACAGGATGAAAAGGTCTAACGATCGCCATCTAAATGATAAATTGATGAACATTTCAAAAGGCTTTGCATCAAGACAAGACCGAGACAAAGGGAAACTGAGTGCAGAGTGCCAAATATACCGGCCATTGAAAAAGGTCATTTCTTAATAGGGCATATTTTATATTTTCAAACTCCTAATTTGGGGCAAAATAATGCTTTGAGGTGACAGGTACAGCACCAATCAAAGTGAAACTGACCAGATTTGCCTGTTATATGGCAAAGTGGCTGGAAGCGATGGAGTAGCGCCTAAGAGGTACACCTCATGAGATGATCAACATCAGGCAGTTGGAGCTTTGTGGATTTTGTCTGTGTGGAGTAGAGGCGAGACTGGTGGAATAAGGGGTCATGTTGACAGGCATGCAGAAATTCCCATGGGAGCCATTAGTTACAGCATTCACATTCATTTCACTCCTGCTTTCCACTGATGAAGGGTGTAAGGGTATACTATTCTATCACATGGGAGGGAGCCCCCACAGTGCAGATCTATGTGGCTGGAGGGCCACGTTTTAAGTTGAGAAAGAGGGGGAGGGATAGGCCAATGCTCAAACCACTGAGCTGCTAAACCCAGGGTTGTAAATTCAATCCTTGAGGGGGCCAATTGGGGATCTGGGGCAAAATCAGTACTTGGTCCTGCTAATGAAGGCAGGGGGCTGGACTCAATGACCTTTCAAGGTCCCTTCCAGTTCTAGGAGATGCGATATCTCCATTAATTACTATTACCAGCAAATAATAATTAATATTCTCCCTTCCCCCCAAAATGCAGAAGAATTTTGACCAGCTCTAGTCAAGGGTGTTCAATCCTCTATCTTAGAGCTGAATCAGTTAGTAGTGTTTGGTCACATGAATCATGCGGTATTGTTTCTGTTCCCTGTTGGATGAGCACCACTCCTGTAAGCGCCAATTCAGCAAAATGCTTGAGCACATGCTTATCCCTAGGGCAGGGGTTCTCAACCTTTTTCTTTCTGAGGCCCCCCACCCAATACACCATAAAAGCTCCACAGCCCAGCTGTGTGTCACAACTGGTTTTCTGCATAGAAAAGTCAGGGCCGGCGTTGGGAGGCAGCAAACAGGGCAATTGCCTGGGTCCCCACATCACAGGGGGCTCCGCAAAGCTAAATTGCTCAGGCTTTGGCCTCAGTCCTGGGTGGTGGAGCTCAGAACCCCGGGCGGCAGTCTTGCGTGGCTGGGCTTTGTCTTTCTGCCCTGGGCCCTAGTGAGTCTAATGCCAGCCATGCTTGGCAGACCACCTGAAATCTGGTCGTGGCACCCCAGGGGGCCCCGGACCCCTAGTTGAGAACCACTGCTCTAGAGGACACAGAGTTACCATTGACCTCGGTGTATTTAAGCGCATGCTCAAAGTTAAGCTGACATTTGAGTGCTTTGGTTTGCTGAAGAGTAATGAAGTTAAGCACATGCTTAAGTGCTTTGTTGAACTGGTTCCATAATCAGGAGAAGGACTTGAAGAAGCGTCTAGGGGTTTTATATCTCTTAGGGACAAATAGCTGAAAAACATTTTAGAGAACGTTTCCTTTCTAGACCATGCAGGTTCTGCCTTAGGCAATGTTCCTAGACAAAACAGGCTACGCTGAGATGTATTGGCTGGGTACAGAGTTTAAATTTAATTCCCCCTTGTCCTATTCATACAATCAAATTGTTCATGTGCTGGTTCTAGATGTGAAGGGTGTTGTCAGGCCCTTCTCTGGTTCTTTCCGTTGTCTGTGTGCTGTGCTCTGGAAATAGGAGACATGTTTCCTACTGTGTCAATCCGTATTCCATCCCACTTCCAGTGTCACAGATGCATTGCATTGATTGGTCTGATTTTCAGTCATCTCTACAGTCACTGACATAAAGCCCAGTGTGCATAATCATACCAGCATAGTTTGGCTTATATACCATTCCAGAACTCTGGTGAAGGACTTATTTTTTTCTTCTCTAGCTGTCCCAAGCACTCTCCCACAACATATAAAATGTGCACATTTCAGGGTGACATTTTAAATTCTGTGAGCATTTTTGAGAGTTAAACGTGGTCAACGTAACTGTTTGCAGAAAGGGATGCAAAGTTGGCCCAAGTGAATCGGTTTGTACGTTGGAGTGAATACTCACCACAGCTTTAAGGTATCTGCCCAGCTGTAATAGAGCCAGACTTCCTCCTCTTAATTTTATGTTTAGGTTTTCTACACTGTCTCCACCTAGTGTAGTGACGGGTTATGGAATTCATAATGAAACCATTGCAGTCTTTCCTGTTCAGCCTTCAGTTTGGAAAGGACACAGGGACATTCTACCAACTGAGAATTGCCAGACCACGCTAGCTCTCTGGCCATATCCCATCCAACCGTCTGAACATATCACCCTCCCATCTTCTTGTACCATGGGGTGGCATATGGACCAGCTCTTTGGACCTTCCTCTGTCTGAGAGAACTCCACCATACCAGGAGAATTCCCAGTTGGACAGATACCGCCAGAGTGATGCAAAGGGCCTGGATCAGGGGAGGGAGACTCTAATCCATATATTTGTCATAAATATGGGTGTTAAAAATAATACAGCACTATGAATATAAATAAAAATCTTATAGAAGGGGCAGCCTCTGGCATTTAAAGAATATATCACATAAAATGTAATTAGGATAAGGAATCTCAAATTCTATATCTCTAAAGGAAAATTCTCTAACTTTTTAAAATGAATTTATTCTGCCACTTTTGAACTTCTAGAGACGACTTGTTCTCTACCCTTCTCGATTAATTAGTCCAATATTCTGCTCCTAACCAAGCACATAGGTAATGAAAGAAGCACAATGGGATTTAAATAGCACAAGCTCAAGGTTTCTAAAAACCATATATCTGAGAATAGCAATCCGATGTTGGTATAATTTTGTTAATTAATCAGCTGCGGATGATTTCTGTTGCTTCTACCTTAATCTACAGCTTCTTTATTAATTCAGAGGACCCGTTTCTTTTGATAAGCTTTAATGCTGTACCCCGTCACAGTTCCTGATTTAAAAGCAGCTCCGTTTCACCAGTGGTGCGGTGACTGCCCAAAATACAGATTTTGTTGGGTTGCTAGCAGAACAAAAATAAGTGGCATATTGGAATTCGTAGTATTACCTGGCATTACTTTATCATTCTACCGCTAATTCAGCCTTACGCCGTGCCGTTCTCCAAGTACTCAAGCTGCACTGGCAGAAAGACATTGTGGACGCTCATCAATATCTAGGAAATTATCTTCCCGCTTCCTTAATTTGATTTGTTTTCTCTCTGCAGCAGCATACCTTTAAAGGATTTCAATCCTCTGCCTTACACCTGTGGAAATGGAGAGCAGAGCCAATGTAAAATGCAATTGCTGATACACAAGTAAGCGGAGAACTGAGTTTTGGAAACATTCAGGTGCTTTTTTGCTCAGGTGTAAATGACTATGTGAAGTGCAGAATCAAGCCCCATTTTGGTGTATGAGCATCTGTTGCACTGAAGAAGGCCTGTCTCCGTGGAGGAGCCCGGGAGCATGTCTAGGAGTGCAAAATTCAAATGTACGTGAAGAAGTTTGGCTAATGAATTATTCTTGGTGAATTAACTGTTTACAGGAGTGGGCTTCTTATGGGTTTGACAACAGAGCTGAAAATCCCAAATAGATTCTAACAGCGCCACTGCCTGGGGCCCAGAACTCTTGTAAGATTGGCTGCTCGGTTTGATGTTTCTTAGCTAAAAACTCATCAACTCTTTCAATTTGACCACATCTATTATGGCTGGTATATGAAAGATAAGTAAACTTTCAATATTCTTATTTATTATATTCCAGCATATTAGGCACCTCATATAGAGAGTGAAAGCCACTGACTCTGAGGAGTCTTTAAAAACAGACTGTGAGAAATGAGAAGGGAGAGGTTGAGGCACAGTAAATCAGTAATGTTGTTGTGTGATGGAGCTGACTTGATGAAAGAATGCAAGAGGATAAAAGTGGAGGGTTCCAGGATAGAGTTCTGTGGGACACCTACAGAAAATGTGAGAGGGAAGGACAAGTACCCACCCACTGGAGGAACAACCAAAGAGGTTGGGAAAATGAGGTGAGGACTATATTGGGAAAGCTGATGGAGAAAATGACTTTGAGAAGTTGGGAATGGCCTGCAGCATCAATGGCAGTGAAGAGGTCAAGGAGAATACAGCATAGAGAAGAGAGCCTGAGATTTGATGATGAAGAGGTTATTAGAAGCCTTAACAGACCTGGCTTCGTTGACGTGGAGAAGGAGGAAGCCAGACTGGAGTGGAGCCAGGCAACAATTGTAAACTGCTTATTTGGTGGGTTTGGAGACGAAGAGAAGGAAGGAGACGGGGTGGTGATTGCACAGGGATTTAGCGAGATAGAGAGGCAAAGGAGTCAAGGGTAGTGGAGAATGATTTCATAACTGAGTCAAAAGAGGGGAGTGCTGGGAGGAAGCACTTGAGTGTTAGAGAAATCTGGAATATTGAGGTCGGGGAGTGGAAAGAGAGGGGTTAGAGAGAAGGAACTCATATCAATAGGTCCGAAAAGGAGAAGTGTTGTGTTAAGACCATTTTGGTGATTTGTGGACTTGACTCCAGGATTGAAGGTCAAACAAAGAGGCAGAAAGTGATGAGATTTATAAACTAGGTTTTGTTCTTATTAAAAAAGAGCTCACTTAAATTCTATTTGCTTTTCTACCTCCTCCCACCCCTCCTCCCAGAAGTAAACAAAATATTGTTGCTACAAATATGGAAGAAACACAGTTCCAGGTGATTATCTTGATCAAAAGAAAGAGGTAAGCTAAATAAGCGTTCTTCATCTGATTGGTGGAATCAACCAAATCAGATTTACAAAGCTTTAAAGCAGTGAAATAGCTAGATCTTCCTTTAGATTAGCAGTTCTGTCTGTGTTTGGTTCATTGCCATTGAAACATTTTCAATTACTTAGGGGGGAAAAATCTACTCCTTAGTTCCTGGCTCTCTTTTTAAACATAACCGAAAACAAGGACTCTAAAAATGTTAGATTAGATTGTTGTAAGTTACACAGTAACATTTTCAGAAAAAAATGGCTTTATCTGTTTGGCTTGTTCCCTCATTAAGTTGCTGTGTCGTTCAAAGAGAAACATTTTCCACCACAAAACTTCTAGGGGGAGCAAAGGGAAAGCTGCTTCTTTGCCATCTCCTTTGTGACCGGCCTATGACCTTGAAAAAGTATGGCAGTGCTGAGCTTTCTTCTGCAAATCCGGCTTGGGAGTGTGCTGCCCAAGGAAACCTGAAGACTCCCGAGTCACAAACTAGTCCCTCAGAGGCATCTCAGATTCATAGCAAAGACCGGTCACTTTGGCAGGATCATTTGTTACCATTCACTCTGTTCTCCAGCTATGCATTTAATCCGATTTGTTATTGGACGACGAAATAGGTGGTCGTGAATCCTCCTCATGTCTGAACACTGCTGAATCTTGAAGTCGTTTGAAATCTCAACCCAGATCCAGATTCAAATTCAGAAATGGCCCTTCCCATTATAATGGGATAATCCAGAACTTCTGCTTTGAACACCCACAGCTTTATGGTGTCGTAAATATGGATCTGGACCTAATGACTTGGACCCATTTCTCAATTAAAGGATAGCAAGGCAAAGAGGTAACGGTAAATGTGCAAAGTAATGCACATTGGAAAACATAATCTCAATATACATATAAAATGATGGGGTCTAAATTAGCGGTTACCACTCAAGAAAGAAATCTTGGAGTCATTGTGGCTAGTTCTCTGAAAACACCCACTCAATGTGCAGCGGCAGTCAAAAAAGCGAACAGAATGTTGGGAATCATTAGGAAAGGGATAGATAATAAGACAGAAAATATCATATTGCCTCTATATAAATCCATGGTATGCCCACATCTTGAATATTGTGTGCAGATGTGGTCACCCCATCTCAAAAAAGATACCTTGGAAAAGGTACAGAAAAGGGTAGCAAAAAATGATTAGGGGTATGGAACAGCTTTCATATGAGGAGAGTTTAATAAGATTGGGACTGTTCAGTTTGGAAAAGAGATGACTAAGGGGGCATATGATAGAGGTCTATAAAATCATGACTGGTGTGGAGAAAGTAAATAAGGAAGTGTTATTTACTCCTTCTCATAATACAAGAACTAGGGGTCACCAAATGAAATTAATAGGCAGCAGGTTTAAAACAAACAAAAGGTTGTATTTCTTCACACCATGCACAGTCAACCTGTGGAACTCTTTGCCAGAGGATGTTATGAAGGCCAAGATTATAACAAGGTTCAAAAAAGAACTAGATAAGTTCATGGAGGATAGGTCCATCAATGGCTATGAGCCAGGATAGGCAGGGATGATGTCCTAGCCTCTGTTTGCCAGAAACTGGGAATGGGTGACAGGAGATGGATCACTTGATGATTACCTGTTCTGTTCATTCCCTCTGGGGCACCTGGCATTGGCCACTGTCGGAAGACAGGATATTGGGCTAGATGGACCTTTGGTCTGACCCAGTATGGCCGTTCTTATGTTCTTAAGTTCTTATATTTGCAAAACAGCAGAATCTCCAAATGGAAACATGGCACAAGTTGGCAGCTTGCCAGCATACACATCTTGCAACTCAGCCCTTCTGTGCATGTAATCCCCTCTTTAAAATATTGGCCCACATTTACTCCCCAGCCATCCAAGATTAAGATCTGTGACTCCTCAAATATCTACATACCTATCCACTTTTTGTTACTTCTCAATTTTTATGTAATTGGTGTGAAAGTTTTTCCGCTACAGGAAAAGTTACTAGATCACAATCCCATAGGAAGAGAAACCACATACTTCCAGTAACATGCAATGCAAAGTGTTGCTGCTAGCAATAAAAAAGAAATCAATTTGTCGTTCTGTTTAAAATGTAGATTCCTTACAAGAGTATTAAGCAAGCAGATCAGGGATCTTTAGAAAGCTGGCATTTTGACATAAGATAAATCTCTTTAATAATTTCTGTATTAGTATTGTTCTCCGCTTTGCTCCTCTCAGACTTCACTAGCACCATTCATGTCAGTAAACACTGTGCTCTGTTGTGTTGTCAGGATCAGTTCCTTTGTATGCAGTCATGGTCCTATAAAAACAGTGATGTCTGAGAGGAAATCAGAGGTCTGTTATTAGCCATATTTCATATGCCAAGCATTTGTAATAAAAAAGATGCGCCTTGCTGATAAGACTGAGTGATTAATTTGCAAGCCAGCGAGTAGTGAGATTGTTTTAACAATTATCATATTTGACAGATTAAAGACCACACTAGGATATCTATTGCCTTGGGAGTTTATTTACAGTTCTTGATCTGCTGCAGACAAAGAATCTGTGGCATGACTATTACTATAAACTGCCTTGCTAATCCTGACACACTAAAATAAAGTCGTATCAGAACCTTTTGCCCTGGTTTTTGTTATTCAGGGGCCCTATCCTGGCAAGAATAGTACTCCACATCCCATTAAAGTGAGTTGAAAACCTTGGGTCTGATCAACCCTGAGCTTTTCAAGATTCACATATGAACATTGTAGCTTGGGCCAATCAGTAAATTCAACCTTTGGATAATTAGCTGCACTGACCTCAGAATCTCAACCTTGTGAGATTTTACCCATCGCTCTGTGCAATGGTTTGTTATAGTGAATGGCTAGGGATTTCCAAAGTCATTTGTGATTTTTGGGTGCTCCACGTAACACGCATTTAAAAGGAATTGATTGTCAGAGTGCGGGTGCTCGGTGTTTTCCAAAAATCAGGCCCCTTTGAAACTTCTCATGTTAGGCACCCAAAATCACTAGTAGCTGTAAAATGTTGACCCATGTCCTTTTATCTATATAAAGTTTTCACACTCTATCCGTTCTGACAGGTGATCAGTCCCGGTTTTAATAACTTGTGAGTCATGTCTGTTCTTGCCTCTTTGTCCCTACGAAGCACAGAAAAGAACTTTGCGTGTCAGAAACCTTTGACTGTGCATAAAAGGTCAGTCAGCCTGTATGCCTTACAGACCTTGGGTAACTCTGGACTCTGCCTCCTCCTCCTTCTCATTCCTTGCATACCTTTCTGCCCCAGTCACGACCCCCTCCCCCCCAATTTTTTCTATAGCAGAATGAATGATGAAGTATCTACCCCTAATAAACAAGCTAAAAAAAGGGACTTGAACATTCACAATCCATGCAATGTGCAAAGGCGGTGCTGAGAACAGTATCACTCTTGTTCCGCCAGATGGTATTTAACTCTTTCCTTTTGCTTGCAAGCTGCCCATTCCCTGCATCATATATAAATCTAGCAGGCGTTGTGCATACAAATTGCAGTACCCTGGGGCAACTAAACAGAAATGAAAGGAATGCAAACTGGACAAGGTTAATGGTAAAGTATTCCAGTGCATGCACCCGTAGGCTAACATTCAGCTGTCATGTGACATATGGATATCACTTTAGATAACTATCATCACCAACAACATATAATTATGGACAGCACTAGATTTTTCTTGCAGGTTTATAAGCCGCAATGCTTGAATTTGTTGGACACTAATCTGTATTATTTCATCTTTCATTATCTGTGCTTAGATACTTCTAGACCAATGCTTGTGAAACTTTTCATGCATTTTTTGTATCGTTTAGTTTTAGTACTGTGTACTAAATTGAATTGTGGGAAAAGATCGACCTCCTGTTATACATTGCAGAAGGTTTTGTGAAGGTTTACTCTGCATATAGTTGTACCGATTCTCTGATAGGTGCCAACAGTTCTCCATTTTTGTTTTAATTAATTTCAAGTACACTTTACTTTTTACAAGGCAACAGGAGCGCTTTGGAAGTATTGTGTAAAGTCTTGATTCACAGGGGTTATAAGTTGGCTTTATTTCAGTGAAGCTACTCTGATTTACACCAGTTGAGGCTGTAGCCTTAAATATATAACTTCTGCACATTGTCAAAAATAGCGCTTAGCCTTAAACTACCAGCTATGGTTTGTTATAAAAAGAACAGAGAAAATTAAAAGGACAACAACTGTTCATCTTTGACATTTTGTAGACAGAACCTATTTTCTTTATTGTAAAACTAGGCAATTCCTTACTACTTTAGCAGCTGCTAAAATGTCTGTCTTTACGTTTTCACCATATGTGGGAAGGGAATAAGAAAAGGAACTTGTCTCAACTTAGATTTTATTGAAAAACTTACATGACATAGGCCTAGTCTACACTGGGGAGGGGGGGAAGGGGAGGGGAGAGGGAGTTATTGATCTAAGTTACACAACTTCAGCTACATGAATAACGTAGCTGAAGTAGACGTACTTAGATCTACCTGTACCGTGGTGTCTTCACTGAGGTAAGTCGATGGCGTCGACTCTGCCTGTGCCTCTCACCCTGGTGGAGTACGGGAGGTATTCGGCGATCGATTTATCGCGTCTAGACTAGATGTGATAAATCAACCCCTGCTGGATTGATCACTGCCCATCGATCCAGCGGGTAATGTAGACAAGTCCATAGTTTGGAGAATATTTAAATCATCATGTGCATAGTCTCTGTTAGGGCCAGGTTTTGAAACCCTTACTTATGTTGTATACCACCATATTCTAGAAGCAAACCCATTCAAATCAAGGGGGTTACCTGTGGAGTATAGGACTACTCAATATGATTAAGGATATCAAAAGTTGTCACTTAGTTTATCCTTTAAAGTAAGGTAACTACACTGCTCAGCAGAGCAGTTTTGAATGAACAAGGAATCATAAAATCATAGAATGGTAGGGCTGGAAGGGACCTCAAGAAGTCATCAAGTCCAGCCTCCTGTGCTGTGCCAGGACTAAGTAAACGTAGACCATCCCTGACAGGTGTTTATCCAACCTACTCTTTAAAACCTCCAATGATGTGGATTCCACAACTTCCTTTGGAAGGCTATTCCAGAGCTTAATTACCTTATAGTTAGAAATCTTGTCCTAATACCTAACCTAAATCACCCTTGTTGCAGATTAAGCCCATTGCTTCTTGTCTTACCTTCAGTGGACATGGAGAACAATCAATCACTGTACTCTTTATAACAGCATTAACTTATTTGAAGACTGTTATCAGGCCCTCCCACAGTCTTTTCTCAAGACTAAACATGCCCAGTTTTTTTAACCTGCCATCTTAGGCATAGGTGCAGACTCTGTGGGTGCTCCAGGACTGGAGCACATATTGAGTGCTCAGCACCCACTGGCAGCCCCCCGATCAGTTCCTCCCCCTCCCCCTAGCACTTCCCGCTCACCAGTGGGCCCTGCTGATCAGCTACTTTCCCTCCCTCGCAGTGCCTCCCACCTGCCAGGATCAGCTGTTCAGTGGTGTGCAGGAGGTGCTGGGGGGGAGGGGGAGGAGCGAGGGGGAGGTGTGCTCGGGGGGAGGAGGTGGGGATGGGAAGTGGTGGGATGAGGAGTTGGGGCAAGGGGTGGAGTGGGAGCGGGGCCTGGGCGGAGCAGGGGTCGAGCAGCCCCCGGCAACTCAGAAAGATGGTGCCTCTGCTCCTAGATCAGGTTTTCTAAGTATTTTATCATTTTTGTTGCTCTCCTCTGGACCCTCTCCAATTTGTCCACATCTTTCCTGAAATGTGGTACCCAGAACTGGACACAGTAGTACAGCTGAGGCCTCACCAGTGCCAAGTGGAGGGACAATTACCTCATGTGTCTTACAAACAATGCTCCTGTTAATATGCCCCAGAATGATATTAGCCTTTTTCGCAACTGGATCACATTGATGACTCGTATTCAATTTGTGTTCCACTATAAACCCCAGATCCTTTTCAGCACTACTACCTACTGAGTTATTCCCCATTTTATAGCTGTGCATTTAATTTTTCCTTCGTAAGTGAAGTACTTTGCATTTATCTTCATTGAATTTCATCTTGTTGAATGCAGACCAATTCTCCAATTTGTCAAGGTAATTTTACATTCTAATCCTGTTCTCCAAAGTGCTTGCAACCCCTCCCAGCTTGGTGCCTGTGACATACCAGGGTACAATTCAACCAAGTGAGTAGCTGTGTCATCCCTACCCTGTAACCTGGGGAGCTCTTTCCAATGCCTTGCTGCTGTAGCCTCCAACTTGGACTGCTCACAAACAGCCTCCAGCATGTAAGTCGCTCCCAACTTTGTCTGTGGGTGTGCTACAGCCAGCCACACCTCGGCTCTTACCAGTTTTAAAGATTACCACAGGGTGACCCAACGCATTCCCAGTCTCAGATTTCCTCAGAAATATATGTCCTATTTTGCCCTAAACACAAAGACAGTAGTCCAGTCAAAGAAAGAAATTAGGTTGGTTTAGCATGATTTGTTCTTGACAAATCCATGCTGGATAGTCTTTATAACCTTATTATCCTCTATGTGTGTACAAATTCATTGTTTAATATTTGTTCCAGAATCTTTTCAGGTATCAAAGTTAGGCTGACTGGTCTAAAATTCCCCTGGTCCTCTTTGTTCCCCTTTGGAAAGATAGGTACTGTGTTTGCCCTTCTCCAGTCCTCTGGGACCTCATCCATCTTCCATGAGATCTCAAAGATAACCACTAATGATTCCAAGATTGCTTCAGCTCCTTAAGTATCCTAGGATGAATTTCATGAGACCCTAACAACTTGAATACATCTAATTATGTCTAAATATTCTTTAACCTGTTCTTTCCCTATTTTGGCTTGTGTTCCTTCCCCCTTGTTAATACTAGTTGTATTGAGTATCTGGTCACCATTAACCTTTTTAGTGAAGACTGAAGCAAAATTAACATTAAACACCTCAGCCATCTTGATGTCCTCAGCTATTAGCTCTCGTTCCCCTCTAAGCAGGGGACCTATGCTTTTCTTCAATATTCTCCGGCTCCTAATGTTTTTAAAGGAATTCGTAGTGTCTTTTGTGTCCCTGGCTAGATGTAACTCATTTTGTGCCTTGGCCTTTCTGATTTTGTCCCTACATGCTTATGCTATTTATTTGCACTCCTTCTTAGCAATTTGTCCATGTTTCTACTTTTTATAGGATAGCTTTTTGATTTTCAGGTCATTAAAGAGCTCCTGATGAAGCCATATTGGCTTCTAACTATTCTTTCGGTCTTTCCCTAGCATTGGGATAGTTTGCAATTGTGCCTTTAATATTGTCTCCTTGAGTAACTGAGAGCTCTACTGAACTTATTTTTCTCTCAGATTTTCTTCCCAGGAGACCTTAATTACCGGTTCTCTGAGTCTGCTTTATTGTGGTCCATTTTCTTTATTCTGCTGCTCTTGCTCCTTCCTTTCCTTAGAATCAGGAACTCATCATTTCGTGATCACTTTCACCCAAATTGCCTTCCACCTTCAGATTCTCAACCAATTTCTCTCTTTTGGTCAGAGTCCAAAATGGCTGTCTCCCAAGTTACCTTCTCCACTTTCTGAAACAAAAAGGTTGTTCCTGACACATTCCAAGAACTTATTGGAAATATTCTGTTTTTGCTGTAATGCTTTTCAAACAGATGTCTAGGTGGTTAAAGCTCTCCCTGCCCCACATTACTATCAGGTCTTGTGTTTTGGATATGTATGGTTTTTGTTCTAGAAAAGTCTCCTCCACCACCTCTTTCTGATTTGGTGGTCTATAGTAGACCTCTACCATGACATCACCCCTATTTGTAACCTTTTTTACCGTTTCTTTTGCCCCTTACCCAGAGACTTTCAACTGGTCTGCCTTTCACCTCCTTCTGGACCTCCGAATAAGTGTATATATTCTTGATGTATAACATGACACTGCCTCCCCTTATCCTGCCTGTCTTTCTGGAACAAGCTATACCCCTCTATACGAATTTTCCAGTCATGAGACTTATCCCATCAAGTCTCTGTGACGCCAGCTAAGTCATAATCTAACGTACATACTGTTTCCTGTTTTTCCTGTTTATTCCCCATAGTCCTTGCATTTGTGTATAGACATGTTGAGTAAATTCCTGCACTAATTTCCCTTTGAGCTGGTCCTATGACCCTATTATAATCTTCCAGCTGCCCCCTGCCCCCACAAAAAATTTAGTCCTTTCTTAAGGTTGTCCTTTTTTATGCTTACCTGTGGGCTTTTGTCACTTGTGCCCTTTTGAGTCTAGTTTAAAGCCCTCCTCACTAAGTTAGCAATTTGGAATGTGCTGAACAAAATTAAATTGAATAAGATAAAATAATGTTTACTGAATATAACGCTTTCCTCTCTGTGTCCCTTTATTTCTTTATCTTTCAACTGTTAAATATACCATCTAACAATAGATAAACTAGGGGCCAAATTAGGCCCTCAATTATAATTGTGCATTAGCGCTGTTCAGAAAATGGATTTCTGTCCCATGAAAAATATGATATTTTGATATTTGCTTCATCTCAAAATGGGCCAAACATTTTAAACCTCAAGAAAATATCTGTGGAAGGAGAAGTTCCAAAAAAATTCCCAAACACAAAACATTTGACATTTGTGAATTATACACAGCCTTTTGAAATGTTGATTTAAAATAAAACATTTAAAAAAAAATCAAAATGTCAACTGGAAATGAAACGTTTTGTTTAGAATTTTCCTATGGAGAAAAATGTCATTAAGATTGATGTTTTCCTGTGGAAAAAATTTTGCTTTTGATCAAACCTCATAATTTGTTGAAAACTTTTTGCCCAGATCTCCTATGCAATCTTTCTGGTCTGCAAAAAGGCCACTGTGCAGAACATGTTAAGATATAGAATGGATTTTTTTTCAGTCCCATAAGGAATAGGTCAGTGAAGGATACAAGATAAGAATTAGGTGACAATGGTAACTGGGTCAGAAGGCATCAACTTCTCCTTAATCACCCCATATTATCCTCAGTGGGAATGTACAGAGTAAATATCAGAGTAACGTTTGGCCCTAATAGCAATCCTTGGGCCGCATTTTCCACTGACATACACCCTGGACACCTAGAAAGGTACACAAAGACGATAAAATTAGAACTTGGACAGAGCAGAAGCCTAAGCAGGAAGTGCCATATATGCAATCTAATCTTAAAAAAAAAAAAATAAGGTGACAAGGCTAGACGGGGAAAAGAGAGACTATAATCTTAATGGCCATATGCTACAAAACACCAAACAGGGAGGAAGATTGGAAAATAGTAGAGTACGAAGCTCTAAAACCTTTAGCGCTGGGCTTAACAGCACTAAAAACAAAACAAAAAATTCTGGTGTGGATAAATGCAGCAAATGTAACAAAGAAAATCATCCAGCACCACATAAGAGGCCAGCTAGTATCTGCTTTAAAAAGCCATGAATACAAACTCTTGAATTTCTAGGTTTTCTAAACTCATTATTTTGGCTCCCTGGTTTCTCCTAGGCTGCAGCATAGGATTCACATGCCTGTTGTTTATGTACAAACACGGGCTGCTGCTTTCTTTTTTTTTTTTTTTTTTTGAAGTTAGCATCTTTTCTAGATTACGACGAAGAGCCAAATGATATACGCTCCCAGCATGGTGCACTACTCCCAGGACAGACCGACTGAGGATTACACATGCAATGTGATGCAATCTGCTTCACTGTTATTCACTTCTTAAAAGGCTCTTGGACAAATTCTATCCTTATTTATGCCTTGCAATCCCTATAATGTCATTGGTTCTATGCTGCCAGAGCCCTCTTGTGCTGGGGGTGTCCCCAACTGTCCAGTTAAACACCCTTTCTGCCTCAAAGCACAAAGCAGGAGGAATGAAGGGGCCTGGATCTCTTGTCCCCTTTCATGCAAGTAAATTTCAGGGGTAAAATACCAGCTCTATTGAAGTCAATGTCAGCGTTTCCATTGACTGTAACAGGGTCAGGATTTTCTTCCTGTCACCTCCAACCTCCTCTTTATTTGTTTTTCTGTACCACCATGTTTCTTTCCCTGAAAGTATCTTGGCTTTAATATATTTTAAAGAAATCCCTTGAGAAGTAACTTCTCCCACCTTTGGGACAACAGATGGGCTGTTTAACTCTGTTATTCTTAGCATAGTTTTCTCTGACTGTATATCTGAATGCTAGGGCTGCTTCCTCTGTGTAACTGATGAGAGAGAATTCTTGTCACAAGAAGTTTGAACCAATGTGATTGGTACTGCTGTCTCTTGCTTAGTGGGGGTGGAGGTGGGAGTAGGGATGCCCATTATCAGTGTGTTGTGGCAGATCTGAAACAACATTTCCAGGTAGAAAAGACACCTCTCCCTTGCTATTCAAAAGCAGAACATAAAGGGATAACTTTACAAAACCAAACTGTGATCTGCTAACTGCAGTTTGGCTCTTATAATCAATCAGAGGCATTGGTGGTGAGGAGGGGCAGCATAGCCTAGTGGATGGAGCACTGAACTGGGACTCAGTAGACCTAGAATTTGTTTTGAGCTCATTGGAATACTTTTGCCGAAACAAAATATGCTGTTTTGTGTTCAAAGGAGAGAGACTGTAGTCTCTGCTTTGCCTGATTCTGAGCAGAATTTTTCATCCTAGATATCTATAAGTCAGGCAGAGCAGGGATTTGAACCCAGTTCTCTTATATCCCTGACCACTAGGCTACATAAACCTACCTCTTCTTTTGACACTATCATGTTTTCATTAAAATGTTTTCTAGGTCTGGTTTCGTTCCAGTGTGGAATGAAACCAAATTTGGGAAATTCGAATGTTGCCATGAAACTGCATTGTCATTCTCTGGTCAGCTCCCGTTCTGTTCCTGGCTCTGCCACTGGCCTGTTGTGTGGCCGTAGGCAAGTTGCTTTCCCTGCCCACGTCTCAGTTTCCCCATCTATAAAATGGGGATAATAATAATTACTCCCCTGTGTGAAGTGCTTTGAGATCTACTGAGATCTAATATAAGAGCTTGCCAGTATTATTATCAATTACATATAAACAGGTCTGATTCCATCCAGCAAGCAAATAGGTAGGGGAAAAGATTCTATCATTCATGTCAGCTGTAGTTTGCAGCTGCTGGAAATGCAAGTGTAACATTCGAAGTTGACCCTTTGAAACTATGCCCAACATTCTCCTGTTCTTTTCTCTGATGTATCTGTGGGTGGGAAGTTGTTTTTATCCAGAGATGATTTTAATATTCATTCCCTTTCTGCAGAAGGGTTATTAAAATACTTGTGACAAAGACAGGTTTGCCTATCAAAATAGGGGACCTCAGAATTTTGATTATTGCCAATTTTTCCTGATGATCTCATTTTACATCCTCTATGGCTAGGTAGATATTTAATGTCTTTCTTACACTTACTTTGTTCTGGTGTCATTACACTGACAATATGTACTACAGTAGTTGCTTGGAATGTCTCTGATTTGAAATTGTTGCCTTCCAAACCTAAGGATTTTTGTAGGAGTTAATATAACATTGAAAATGTAAAGTTCTTTGAATTAAGTTTTCTGTGAGACTTTTCATTCATTATGGAATGTTTGTGTGGCCCTGGGTCAGAAAGCTAATCCAAGGCTGGCGTGAATTCATTTTTTCACCAATTTTTTTTTTTTGTCTTCCAAATACTGCATGTAGTGTTTTCATTTAACATTTGATTTCCCTCCCCTCCCCTTTTTCTAACAATTGTAGTTATCTGAGATTCATGTCTACTTTGTCATCCGCAGGCAAGAAACGTTTTTGTTACCAATATACAGTGGTAGATGCTTTGCGTTGCGTGATGGGCACACGTCTCGGTGCTTTTGAAAGTCTCAACCAAAATGTTCACTATGCTGACTCAGATCATCGGTCCATCTGATCCAGGATCTGGTCTTTGACAGTGGCCAGTATCAGAAAACTCCTGCATTTTTTGTAACCATGCTGTTTTGGAATAATTGGGAAAATTCCTTCCTAGTACTTAATTAACTAGAAGTTGGCTTATGCCCTGAAGTATGATGGCTTATATTCCTTCCGTCCTTTGTTTTTGGTGGTTGCTATTATAACTCCAGAGGTTCGCACTTTAATTTGTGGATGTTTCACAAACAGAAGAGAGGGGAAAATATATTGCATATATTTCTCATGTGAATAGTTTGTCCAAAATGAATGCTGCTGATGATGACCTGCTTCAAGCTTTAGGCCATGTCTACACTTACAAGCTTACAGCATCACAGCTGTATCGGGACAGTTGGAGGAGAATGCTTTTTAGGCTGGCACGAAAGAAAGAGAAGACCAATACAGTAGAACCTCAGAGTTACGAACTCCAGAGTTACAAACTGACTGGTCAACCACACACTTCATTTGGAACTGGAAGTACGCAATCAGGCAGCAGCAAATACAAAAAAAAAAAAGCAAATACAGTACAGTGTTAAACGTAAATATTAAAAAAAATAAAGGGAGAGCTTAAAAACATTTGACATGGTAAGGAAACTGTTTCTGTGCTTTTACATTTAAATTATGATGGTTAAAAGCAGCATTTTTCTTCTGTGTAGTAAAGTTTCAAAGTTGTATTAAGTCGGTGTTCAGGTGTAAACTTTTGAAAGAACCACCATAACATTTTGTTCTGAGTTACGGACATTTCAGAGTTATGAACAACCTCCATTCCCAAGGTGTTTGTTGTAACTCTGATGTTCCATTGTACTACTAAAAAAGAAAAATTTGAGTTCAGAATCTGTCTTTTTCTCCCCCCCCCCCCCGTTTTGGGGGGGGAGGAGCAGGTAGTAAATAGTGAGTGTTTTGATTTTAATTAGTTGTACTAAATTCTTTATCACTCTTTACCGTTCTTGTTCTCTAGAAAGTGAGAGCAAAGTTAAGACAAAGTGCTGTGAATGCTTTAAGGTGATTTTTTTCAGACCTACTGGAAATATCTGTCAGTGTCTCAAATTCTTTGATAACAGCCCCACTCTTGTAAAATCATCTGATCTGACTGGCAAAGGTATAACAAGCACCATTGATGCCATTGGACAGGAAGAATGGTCAAATAGCTAAGGTTATTCAAATAATTTAGTTCATTTGTTATTTCTCTTATGCCAGGTTTGTTCTCAAGAGACCTGTTACATGGAAATCAGTCATATCCATGATTTTTTAGTCTTTGAAGTTGTTCTCTCCTGAGAACAAAGGAATGTGAACAACTTGAGAGTGCTCTAAATTATTTGTCTTTTTCATTCTTTGTGCTGTTTGAACTTATTGAGCCACAAAGATGGTAACAGTTGATCTCCCCTTAAATTTCTATTCTCGATTTCTTCATTTATATGATGGAAAAACAGATCCACATAAGGACAGAAAAAGAATTAACACTTTTTTTTAAATTGTAACTAAATCTAGCACTCTGGGGGTTTTGTTCAAGTCTCCCAATAGCTTCTATTAACACCAGAGCTCAATTTGGGGTGGGACGGTGGATTACAGCCCCTTTGTCCAATAACAGATGATTCAGGCCATTACCTCACTCTCAGTTCCACTGTCTTCTCAGAGGTACCCAACCAATAGTCATCCCAACTTAAGTCTCCGTGTTGCAGTTATTTTACATGGAAGCAAAAATGATTTGTATAGCAGAGAATAAAAGGGGAAAAATCTGAATAAAAAAATAATTTTAAGTTGTAAGACATAAGACCGCTCTAGCTTGGGGGGAGGGGAGGATTTGCTTTACAAAGTACCTACAGCATAGGATAACCATGACTACTTCTCAGTTTTCCAAGCTCCTTGGGTCAAATCCTCAGCTGGTATAAATCGTTGACTTCAATGTAGCTGCACCAATTTATAGCAGCTGAGGCCACCTGTAGTTCCTAGCCTGTGAAGTTAGCATTCCAAGCTGTCTCAAGGGAGTCTCTGGTTGGTTTCCCAGGTTGCATGCTCATTTCATGCGAGCCGAGAGCCATCACAGATGGTGTCATAAACAGATAGTTAGGGGTTAATGCCTCTTTTTTACCTGTAAAGGGTTAAGAAGTTCACCTAGCCTAGCTGACACCTGACCAGAGAAACCAGTGGGAGGACAAGATGGTTCAAAGGGAAGGAGGGAAGTTCCCTTGGTTTGTTGAGTTTTCACTTTGGACCGGAGTGGGAAAGCTCCAGAATTCAGCCTCTTATTAAGTAGTGAGTATTAGTAAAGGAAATAAATAGGTTTATGTTTATTTCTTTGTAACCTGTTTTGTGCAATTAGAGGAATAGTCAAATTGGGTATTTGGGTATTTTTTGTGTAAGTTTTTGCCCAGGGGAACATCCTCTGTGTTTGGAATCTGTTGTCTGTGAGAGTAGCTGGTATGTTAATCTCTCCCAGAGGGTTTTCTTATAACCTGATTGATTTTTCCTTGTTTTTAGATCCAAGGGGTTTGGATCTGTGTTCACCAGGAAATTGGTGAAGTCTTTCAAGGCTACCCAGGGAAGGGAATTAGTGCTTGGGAGTGGTGGCAGCCAGACCAGATCTAAGCTGTTAATTGAGCTTAGAGCTTCTCTTGCAGGTCCCCCACATCTGTACCCTAAAGTTCAGAGTGGGGAAGGAACTTTGACAGATGGTCTCCTGTTTCTTTAGATGGTCAAGTGGGGGCTTACCAAGCTCAACGCTAGAACTGGTTCAAGTTTTTTACTTACTCAGTTTTACACCATTATTATTATTAAACACCCACAGTAAAAGGGTGCATTTCTTCCTGTTACACAGCCAAACCTTTTAGGTAAACTTTTATAAGGTGCTGAGATATTACCGTGATCGGCTTCAGTTAAATGTCTTAGATAACTATCCAAAGTGTTTTCCCTCTTATGTGGACAGAGGGTGACTTCTCATTTCTTTCCATTTATTATTGTTTACATGAACACTATTATGCATTCAGTTAAGGGTTTAACTCATTTCCACTGACCTCTTTTGATCTCAAAGGTTTGGCCAATCTGTAGGCTTCGTGCTCCAGGACTTTCAGTCTGCTGTAGCAATTTCCACACATGACATTACTGCGAGTCAAGCTGGTGCATGTAGATTCACACCCTGGCTTGCCATGCAGTAACTTGCTGTGTAGGCAAGCCCTTAGGTACTGAAACTGCAAGGTTCTCTGCCCAAGTGGGGCAGACACTTGGGACCCCACTGACAAATGTGGAGGAGGTTGCAGGATTGGGGTGTTGGGTGGGTCACATGAATAATAATAATTAGTAAAAAGATGAGAATGGAAATTAATGCCTCATTCCTCCCTTTTTTCATAAAATCTCATGATATTTCATAGGTTTCTTTAGTAGCAAATTTTTTGGCACATTTTTCCTTCCACCAGACATTGAACTCTTGGTTCTCGTGTGCTGTTGCATTACTATTACTGCCGTGCAACATACATCATTCTGTATGGTTGCATGCTACCAGGAAAACCCTGAAGCTAATTGATAGTTCTCCACCCAGGTTTCGTTGAGGATGGAATCTGGTTTTAAACAGTTAGGGTCTGATTATCCTTTACACTCTTACATTTGGCAGTATCAGAAGATCTAAGTGTGGGGTTAAATATAACTGGCATACAATTTAAGACCCCTTGACTCTACCAGAGCAGTCCAAAAGGGACTCAATATAAGTGAGAATCCAGCCTGTTGATTTAATTTAAAATACACCTTGGAATGCACCAATAGTAGATGTTGAGATCTACGTTTTTATAATACAAACTGCCATTGTCTTTGGTTTGTTGGGGCTTGTAGAAAGTTTTACACACACACACACACATATATATACAGACTGTATTGTTTTAAACAAGACATTTCATTTAACAGTAAGTAATTGTCTCAAGGAACTTCACTTGCGAAGAGATTTCCCCCCCCTCCCCACCCAAGGTTATTTATGGTGTAGGAAGACAAGGATCAGATGTAATCTGTGAGGCAGTAGTACTTATTGGATTGTATGTTATAAAAGACTCGGCACCTCCTTTACAATATAATCAAAGCTGTATAACATGGGAAGACAATACTCTTCCATTAGGTTCACAGATGTTGCCTGCCGTTCATCGCTGCCGTTCTCTCACGCTATTGTCCATGTGAATCGCTCAGGAAGAACTGAGGGGAGGCTAGCTGATAAAATGAATAGTCCCTCAGTGAGCCGGACACAGACAATCTGAAAGTGAGTTTCTCAGAGATCGTCCTTCTAAAAAAAAGTATTGACCATTTCAGCTTCTAAAGGTATCTAATGAACTCAGACGCACTGCATGAAAATAGAGTTCAATAATGTGTAATGATGGCTTTTTTAAAAAAAAAAAAAACTGATTGGATTCTTATCAGGTAATCTCTCAATGAACCAGCATAGCTGCTAATTACTGTTGTTGGTGGCATTTGGAATCATTGAAGTCTAATCCTGCCTTAAATTTAAAAAGGGCTATATTTACAAAAAATAAGTTATTTTAACTCTCAGCAGGGTGTGCGTCTCAGATATCACTGCAGTGCACCTATTAAATTTTTAGCATCAGATTATGATTCACAGTCAGGGCACAAGAGTTGCAGAGCAGCATGACCTGAGCAACAATTATTAATTAATCAAGTGCTAAAAGTGCCTGAAAAGATAACTGCAGCCAAATGATAAGAGCCTGACAGGACAGATGGTTTTTTTAAGATTACAAATTTGTTAGAGCGTGTATTGTAAAGCAATATCCCGTTAACAGACGTTGCGTTCTATTACTCTTATTAAAAATATTAATAAACCATTGATAAATATCCCTGATCTTAATACCATTCCAGCAAATTATTTTTAAATCTTGTATAACAATTTACCGTAGCAATAGCAAGCACTGTGTAAACTTGAGCAGACTGGTAAATTATTTTGGCATGTGTTGGGTGAAAACAAGGTTTTTATCAATAGTTACTAAAGATGCCAGAATGCTGCTGTTGGATCTCATTAATTTTCATTACTTCAAAAGAAGGAAAATTGGGATTTTTAAAGCTGGTGGAAAAACGATGAAAATATTCTTGCAGAATAAAAAATTAGTGGAATTTTAGCCAACTCTAATTACTTTCATTCTCAAGGGTATCCAGCAATCTATCTTGGGTACTTACATAGCCTCTATTAATATATCATCAAAGTGACTGTAACATATTAATGCACACAATACCTATGTGTGGGAGGGTAGTGATATTCTCCTCATTGTACAAATGGGGAACTGAGGCCCAGAGAGACTAAGGCGAAGATTTTCAAAAGTGACTAGGGATTTTGGGTGCCTGTGTTTTTGGGTGCTTCCCTTGGGATATCTTAAAAGGGCCTGATTTTAAAAAGAAAAATGCTAAGTATGCACCCTCAGAAAATCAGGCCTCCTTTAAGGCATCTCTAGTTGAGTACTCAGAATCACTAGTTACCGTTGAAAATCTTGACCCAAGATCACACAGGAAGGCTGTGACAGAACAGGGGCTTGATGGTCTCCCAAGCGCCCTAGACTGGTGCCCTAACTATTGAACCATTCTCTCCTGTATGGGCAAGTGGAAGTCACTTTCATTATGCTTTTTTGTTAATTGCTTTTTCCAGCGCACCCCTATTTTGCCAGTGTAAAACTGGCTGGAAACCCCCCAGTTATGCTCCTAGAGGGGCTGCGGCAAGGCAACACATCAAATACCTCCTCCACTGAGAGGACCTGGACATGAGCAGTTTGGTTTGAGAAAAGTGTCTGTGGTGATTCAGCACATTTTCAGGTGGCCTTCATTGTAGGACTTTGGCCACCACCCATGAAGTCAATAGTAAGATTTTTAATGATGTCAGTGAGGCAGGATCTGGCCCTTAAAAAGCCCAGGCAGTAATTTAAGGGCTTAATCCTGCAGTTAACTCCATGTGGTTGTTCTGCTGCATGCGTGTGTAGCCTCACTGAGGTCATCACCTGTGCGGCTATAACCCTTTGGTGAGTATGTGACGTGCAAGTCTATGCAGTAAATCCCAAAATTCTTCTAAGATGATTCACAGGGGGTGAGATCTTTACAGCCCCCAGCTGCAGGGCATTCGCTCTTCAGCTCCAGCTATCCTGGCTCATGCTTTTAGCTCTGGTAGTCTGCAGTTCAATCCTCAGTGTCTGGCAAGATGGTGGCCATCACGTTGTGTCAATTGCATGTCTGATCCTAAAGCTGAATCATCGGCAGGACCCTGGAGAGAGGGTGGATAACGTAAACTCTGTCCAACATCTCCCAGTGCTGTCCCTGTTCTCTTAGGGAGATGCGACTTTCTTCTCCTTTCGAGAGCAGGTGTAAAGCAAGCCCTGTATATGTTCCCACTCCTCTTAATTACAGTTCAACAAAAGCAGGGATAAATAATTGAGAGCAGAACATAACAGGCAATATATATTTGTAACGAAATCTGCATGTGATAAAGTTGTTGCAGACATCGTCAACGATGCGATTGTTTTTGTAAATATGGATCTAATTTTATTTTTGAGTGAAAAAGAATGTATGAATGTAAATAGTGCTTATTGGAGCTTATTAGTAAATCACACAGGAGAGTTTTTAGTGTCATACTATTTCTGATTAATAATTCAGTTAAATGAGTTTAGTTTCCATGAGTTCTAAAGCATGTGTGTGATCTTGTCCATTGACCATTTTGATTTTTGCCAGTGGATCTAAGCTGCATGTACTACCCCCAGAGAAAAGCAGTACAACTGGGGAGAGGAGAGGAGAAAGCAGTGTTCCTTAAGAATGAAACTGTCTTCACAAGGATGTATCAAAGCACAGCTAATAGCAGCAGCACTATTGAAGCAGAACATATTGTTATATCACCCTTGCTGTAGATCAGTCCTGGAGTTTGACTGTCCCATCTTCCATTACACATCGTGTCATTTCTCATCACTGTAAGTGGCTGGTGGAGAAGGAGGAGAGACACGTTTTAGGCATACAGCACTGTAACAACACTATTTTACACTTCGTATGCCCTGTTCTAGACCCAGCTGGTGACAAGGGGGAAGTCATTCCTTCCAGGTTTTCATGTCACGGAAGCAGCAATAAAGTGTGAAATCTTGGTTAGGTTAACATATTATTCGTTACTGAGATACAGGTCCAAAGATCTGTTAATCGGATACCCCCGTGTTGGGTATTGGATTAATATCTCTGTTCTGATTGATGGCATACGTGCCCTTAAATATATCTCTGCATAAAAATCCTATCTGGGTTGCTTTGGATTTAGGATTTTCTATATACGTTTGCATATCAGAGCTGAAGTCAGTGATTTAAATATTCACTGAAGGTGAAGTTCACCCTGTACAGAAGGCCAAACACCAATTTAAGTGCCATGTAAACCTTCAAAATAGGGCTGAAGTGGTGGATAGACATTGTGGAGGCCTGCTGTATGTGGGGTGAATTTCACTCTTAATTAGTCATAAAACACAGGATGGTCCAGTGGTTTGACTCGAGAAATCCTGGTTCAATCCCCTCCTCTGCCACAGACTTCCCGTGTGACCTAGAGCAAGTGATTTAGCCTTGCTGTGCCTCGGTTCTCCATCTATATAATGATACTTTCCTACCTCACAGGGAAGGAGACTAAATACCTTAAAGTTTGTGAGGAGCTCAGATAGTAAAGATGGGGACCTTGACGTTGAACTGATTATTTGCATAAGGTCCAGTTCTTGAGGTGACTAATACAAAGGGTCAAATTCATCCCTACTGCAACTCTGTTGAAATGAAAGAAATGACATCAGGGAAGAATTTACAAGAAAAGGGGAAGCACAACACTCAACCCCTGACTCAGAAAGCCCCCCATTCACTACAGCACTGAAGCCCACACTTAACTTTAAGCATGTGCTTAAGTCTGATGATCTTAAGCCTAGAGTTGGGATTTTGCTTACGTGTTATTCTCAATTGGGACGTCCATGTTATTTTTCCATATAGTTCCTTAAATATTGTCCCATAATATATTATGTGAAACACCATAGGGAACCATCCATTACTATCATGGAGGTGAACTGAGGGACATCTAACTTTAATTTTGGTGATCCTGTGATAACACGCATAACACGCCAAGCTGACAATCCTTTGTGGTATGGACTCTTGGGTTTTCCACTTCCAAGATTCTGGAATGACAATATGATGAACTATCATATCTCTGCCTTTAATTCAGACCCTTGCTTTTCGTTTCCACATGAAGAAGCAAGTGGTCTATTTTTAACAACGGGCCCATTAACCACCTCCTTCTAGTTGCATGGTAATGATAGTGAACCATTGGTGATTTACCACTCTGACTTGTATCATAAATAACGCATCATTTATGCTGCTAATTATACTCATTTCTATATCAATAATATTTGTACCAATGCCTTAGAATAGAGAACGTTTTGGTAGAACCATTCATATCCCAACTGCTGAATGGCAGGGTTTTGTCTTCAACCCTTCTGCTATACTGAATCATTGAGGCTGGCAAAGGGAAGAGACAATGTTCTAAATGGATCCAGTAGATAATATGTGAAAATGTCAACATTAGGAGTAGTATATTTGTATTTGCCTTTTGGTTTTCTCTGCTGCTCCCTGATTGCGTGCTTCCAGTTCCAAATGAGGTGTGTGATTGACCGGTCAGTTCATAACTCTGAGGTTCTGCTGTACACTTAAAGAATACAGTCCCTGCCCAAAAGAGCTTACCGTTCAAATGGAAAAGACAGAAAAAGGGTGTGAGAAAGGAAGTATAATTTTCCCCATTCACAGATGGGGAAATGAGGCACAGAGCGGTGAAGTGATTTGTGCAAGGTCATGCTGGAAGCCCGTGCACAGCTGGGAAATGAACCTAGATTGCCTGTGACACAATGCAATCCATTCACCATGAGGCCATTTTTCCTTTTGATAGCATGTTATAGTTATCGTAGGAGTTATAGGGAATAATAAAAATGGGCATCTAGAGGTTCAAAATCTTAGGTGGGGAAAAAGCCTTTTAATATTTTGGTAAAAAAGTGGCTGCACATTGAACCATAATGTTAGGGGATGAGATCTGAAGCATTAATAAGTAAGAAAGCTTTTCCAGTGAGACAGATTGGTAAGTAATAGGGTATTGTTGTTGTCCAAGCGCCATAGTTCCATTACTACGAACATTATCAGATGACTGAGAGATGAAAGGAAACTACAGTAGGTGACTTTGATAGTAATGGACCGACAAAAAGGGATAATAAAGATAGCAATGAAACAAAAAAGCATTGTTCATCCCACTGTTATTTGAAAGAAACAATTGTTTAGAGGTATGGGTTGATTTCATGTAAAGCCACACATTTTGTTGCCAGAACAAGTATTGGACAGGTGCCCGGTCATAGATAGTCAATAAGGGAAGCCCATAATGATGCTGTGACATTCTAGATTACTGTTTAAAATTGAGGGATACCAACTAGAGTAAAGAAACAAAACAATATAGCGACGAAGCAGAGACAATAGGCCAAATTTGTCGCTGCTTGATAGAAAGATTTGTGTATGGTGAAATGAGGCTAATAATGGTAATAAATGCATTCGGAGGTAGAAAAAAGATCAGATGCTGTAATCGTTTACTGTTCTTGTTGTGTGCTTTCTAGTACATTTAGTCTTAGAAAGATCTTGGCACCTTTCTAGCTATAGACTAATATTTTGTTATACTACTGTGCATTATACAGGAATGAAAATATATTCAAAACCTGATGAGCATATTACGGTTTGAAGAAAAGGGTCCTGCAGGAGTTATAAGTTAGAACAAGTGTTTTATTACAAGATGGGAACTATTATTAACTTACTGTAATGTTCTCAGGCAGACACATTTTCCTGAATAGAAGAAAAAAATGTTGAACTAAATTTTATTGGGAGTGAAACAGGGATGTTCAGGAATTGAAAGAATCACTAGAGTGCAGCTTTCGTGTCAATGTAGCATATTAGATAAATGTTTGTCCTTGTTAGTGGAATAACATCATACTAATAATTTAAACAAGAATGCACAAAACCAGTTCTGTAGTGTTGTGAAAGGTCATATACCTTTTTAGCTGAGTATTTAGTATTTCAAGGACATTCAAGAGTTGTTGTACCCTGAAAATGACACGGAGCAATTCTACATTAATTTCATCTCACCAATTTTTCTATTGACTGTGCTCATTTGACAAATAAAGGCATATGCCCTGCTACTGCCCTGGATTCTTTCTATCTTGCTTATCAGTGATAGTAATGTTTATTCAGCAGGCAAAATTAGGCCCTAGAGTACAACTCCAGTTTATGGTAATTGGACCAAACTTGAAGACAACGGCGTTGCATTGGTATCCGTGAAAGAGATCCTGATTTGACGTGCTGAGCCCCCAAGACTGGGTGGGACGTGCTAGATGGGAAGAACCCAGCTTGACTGTCAGATCCCAGGCTGCGTCTGAAGAGCTGGCTGTTGGGAAGTACTCCTTTTTACTCCGAAACTGAGCAGATACGGCATGAAAGTCAGCTGAACACACTCAGCCCCCCCCCCCCATTGTGCAGTGAATTCCGTGCAGTAGAACTCCCTGCGCCCTTGTGGACCCCATTGAGAATTGGAGCTAAAATATGGACCCACACATCTTTAGGTCCCTCTTGTGAACCGTATTTTAAATAGATATTGAGGAAGTGGGTCTCTGGGCTTAAGACTATTCCGTAGGTCCAAAAGAGTGAAGGTAAAGTTAATTAATAGCAAGCAGTGTAGACTTGTGAGGAAGGTGTAGATTTGGCCATCAGAACACAAGGATTCTATTCCCTGCTTTGTAAAGCCTTCTTGTGTGATCTTGGGTGAACTACTTAAATGCCCTGTGCCTCATTTTCCTCAACTTTAAAGAAAAGATAAGATTCACCCACTTGACAGGGTTCTTGTGCAACTAAATTCACTAATATTTGGTGGCAGGCCGTCTGAGTGAGCAACGCATGCTCCAGGATTCATTTCCACAAGAATCAGCAATTATTTACCGGCTGTGGCCATGGGATGATTCCATCCAGTCCTTAAATGTGCATGGAGGACTCCGCTTTATCCGCACAACGTAATCTTGCATGCATGGCTACCCCTTGCGTGCAAGTGTAGAATTGCAGGCCTTACTAAATGTGTCACGGCATGCCACTGCTAATATGTGAAAAGTGTTTTGAGATCCTTGCATAGAAAGTGCCATTCACTGCACCGTCATAGGCAAATATCTCAACAGTAAATATTGCCATTGATTCCCCCCCTAATACTGAAAGCTCTAAGAGAGAGCATGCTGTGAATCCCTTTTGAAAGGGCTGCTGCTAGTTGAACATAAGATGTATCAATCCACAATTGTGTTGTTCCAAAATATTGCTGCTTATTTATTTGGGTGGAAAAATGGATTAAAATTCAGTTTTAGAGAAGGTGGCATCCAAGTGTTTCTGGCAAGCATTGTGGCTGCGAGAGGTTGGCATACTGCACTGAAGAATGAGGGAAGGATTATATAGGAACTCTTTGATTTTAAAAATTAAAGGAGAGAAGCAAAACTATAGAAATAAACCATTACTGCCCAGCCTAGGAGTTACTGATAATTTACAGCACAAACAAACGTGAAGTCCTCTTGCCTACAACTTACTGGGACAGCCAGACTTCCATTTGCATTCATTTTACCCTTATCGGTGTCTAATCTCTGTTACAAACTTCCTAGCTGCAATCAGACCAGGTGACTTATCTCCCTTTCATAGTGAAAACCCCTTACTACAGCTACATTCTTTAAGGTAGCGAATTATAAATAATGGGGTTTAACAATGCAGCGGCTCACAATAATGATACTACATTTACCAAAAGACCATGTGCCAAGTGTCAAGGTTCATACTTGGCTTCAAGGCATAATTGAGATTGAGCAGATTGAGTTTCTGCTTGTGCCTCTATTATTAAGGCAAGGAGGAGACTTGAGATAAATAGCAGATTCCCACCTACCTGGCCTTGCATAATCAGACCTACAACTTACCAACAAGGTAAACTTAAATTTAACAATACATAAATCATAACAACTCTCTTAGGATTGCCCAATAACACTAAGCTTCCAACCAGCACCTCACAAAAAGAACAAACAGCTCTATGCTCAAAAGTTCATTGAAAGGTACAGAGCTTTTTGTACATCTCTTTACCCTACAAGCTCTTTTCCTGAAACAGGCTAGCGGTATAACTCCAAAACACCAAAAATGTTTGCAGATTAGCAGAAGAACTCCCCCCATCCGGAACCTATTTATTTACACACACACACACACACACACACTCCTCCTCCTCCACACCCCCCCCCCCCCCATATACTGGTAGTAACTAGTGTTCCATTTCATATTAACATACACTGCCTTGTCCGGTCAGTTATTGGATACAATACTCAGAGCAAATATTTAGATCCCGAACACACAATATCAAGGCCCTTATGAAAGAGTGCTGTGGAATGTAATGGCATTAAATCAATAGGGTTTGAATATAAGTTTAGTAACAGTCTATGGAAATTACTCTCAAAGCCTATAGAACCTAACAGGGAATATTATCCTTTACAAGTGGTGGTGGTTGCTGGGTTTTTTCCCCACCATCCCATAGACTTCAATCAAACTCTATAGGAGGTGAGGAAAAGAATAGCTGGTAAGAAACTTTAGGCAATGTGATGGTCCTGAGCTGTGGGTCCTAAATACAGCAGGAAGGAAGAGGAGACACTTTATAATCTTGAATATTAAGGGTCAGGTACTTCCATGTATTGATTATTCATAGCACATGACAGACATTGTCACTCTAAAGCAGGAAAATTGGGCCACGGCTTTGTTTTAGGCTCCTATCTTGCATTGAACTCTGTGCTAGGCAGACCGCCATGCCTCATGGAGCCCCCTTGACTTCAAACGGGTTCTGCATCCCCAGAGCTGATTGCAGGATCAAGACTTTAGGCAACAAAACTCACAGCATTTTAAATTATTGTTTCACCTTCCAGCACTATGGGAAAAAGAAGACAAGGTAGGAAGGTGCAGTTGCTTTTAGACCAGATAACCTTTAAACCACAAATACTGAGCTCCAAATCCCATCTGCAGCTCTTTGTGTCTCTGAATAAGTCCCTTTGACATTATCTTGTGAGAATTACAAGTTTCTTAATTTTGCTGCTAGCACAAACAATGCTAGATTTTTCTCCCATAGACTTATTTTCCCTGCAGGGAAATAATCTTTGATAAAATCTTATCTGGACTATTCCAAGCACTATTTGGGCCAAAGGAATCTGAAACAAATCCAGCTTATCATTAGAGTTCAGATTCAGGGAGGCTAGGAATGTCAATCTGCCGATTTTTATCTTGTGCATTATAGGAACTCAGAAATGCTGCTAGAATGCAGTTTTCTACAGTCATCATTTAAGATTTATGTTTTATTTTATTTATGAAACTAAGCAACCAAACTTGAGCCGTAAGTAGGGTTGCCAACTTTCTAAATGCAGAAAGCCAAACATCCTTGCCCCGCCCTTGCCCCACCCCTTCTCCGAGTCCCCGCCCCCACTCACTCCATCCCCCTCCCTCCGTTGCTCGCTCTCCCCCACTCTCGGTCATTTTCAGTGGGCTGAGGCAGGAGGTTGGGGTTCAGGAGAGGGTGAGGGCTTTGGTTGGAGGTGCGGGCTCTGGGGTGGGTATGGGGATAAGGGGTTTGGGGTGGGAGGGGCTCCAGGCTGGGGTAGAGGGTTGGGGTGTGGGAGAGGGTATGGGTTCTGGGCTGGGGGTGCGGGCTCCAGCCTGGGGCCAGAAATGAGGGGTTCAGGGTATGGAAGGAGGCTCAGGAATGGGGCAGGAATTTGGGGCACAGGAGGAGGTTCTGAGCTGGGGCAAGGGATTGGGGTATGGGTGGGTGTGTGGGGTGCGGGCTCCGGGTGGCGCTTACCCCAGGCAGCTCCCAGGAAGTGGCATCACGTCTCTCCAGCTCCTAGGCAGAGGGGCGGCCAGGTGGGTCTGCTCCACTCAGTTCCCAGCCAATGGGAGCTGCAGAGCTGGCACTCGGGGCGGGGACAGCATGTGGAGCCCTCATGGCCGGTCCTGAGCTGGAGGGACTTGCTGGCCACTTCCCAGGAGCCGCGCAGAGCCAGGGCAAGTGAGCCTGCAGCCCTGTTGTGCCACCAACCAGACTTTTACCGACCTGGTCAGCAGTGCTGACTGGAGCCACCAGGGTAACTTTTTAACCGGGTGTTCTGATCGAAAACCAGACACCTGGCAACCCTAGCTGTAAGCCTGAGCATGGACCTGCAGGTAAGGAGCATTGCTATATTCTTGCAAATGCTGAACCTGCGTTTATAGTGGAGCTAATAAAAGTGCAGGTCTGGTTTGGTTATGTTTTGTTGGCTGGATTAGAAAGGGCTTGGGGTTTTTGGGAGGCACTTACTTGAAAGTTACATGGAGGCAGTTTGAAATTGTGGGATTCTAATTCAGGTACTGTAGCTCCCCGTGACTCCTTTAATTGAGCAAAGAAAAGATGTTGAAAAAAGTTTTTGGATTCTTTTCCTGCTGGCAGCTTTTTACAAGGCCACAGTGGGCGTGAGCCAATCCTGTCTACCAAAGAAATGAAAGGGTGCTCCAAACAGTGCACTATTGTGCAGGTCCGTCAAAGGCAGGAAGCTGGAGGACTTGATGTGTGCCTTAACTTCCCCCACCCCTTTCAACTTCACCCACCCGACAGTATCTCCAACGGCTTGTTCATTTCAGTGTGACAGCTTAATAGGTGTGAGTGGGAGGGTGGGTTCCATTGATGGAGCTGGCGGGCAACAGGGGTGAAGGGAGGTTCCAGCATTTGTTTTGTGTGATATCTTTAAATTGATGTTAGCATAACAAATGCAAATTGCTACACAGCATTGCTGACAGATGCATTAGGCCACAGTAGGTAGATGGAAAGCAGGACAATGCAAATTGCTATATATACGTAAGTCACCCGAATGAGTCTTTTTGGGAGCTAATGCCCACAATCTATTCCTTTCCCATCTCCTCTGGATAGGGGAAATAAGATTGAGTTTACTCCGAGTTTGAAAGCATGGCTGTAATACGTTTAAAGGGATTTCTTTTGGCAATTTGTGGCTTATCTTATGGAGGTGTTTTCAGAGAATTCTGTGGCTTTATATTTTTTGATACAACAGGTAATAGAGTCTATTTAGAAATGGTCAAAATATATTTTCCTGTAAAACATTTTTGAGAGGAATGAATGTCTCCCCTCCCCCCCATTTTCATCAAATTTGGGGGGATTTTCACGAAAAACACAAAAAGCAATTTATGAACATTTTTGAGAAAAACAGGCATGGTTTGTTTTCTACTTTCTTATAAAAGCCATTTTTCTTTGGGAAAAAGGTTTCAATGGGAAAAATTTCTACTGTCTCATGTCTACACATCTTAGGCTAAATTAGTTTCTGGCGTAATTAGAGAATCTCCATTAACAAAAGATGTGGACCTGAATTCCTACAATGAGCTGTGTGCAAGTGGACTCCTGTGCCCATGTGATGCTGCACTGAAGTCAACAGGGTCAGTCCACATGGTGCACACTGGAGGATCAGGACCTTGGGATGAAATTAATCGGGTATGGAATCTAGAAAAGGGCCTACCCACCACTTAGGATATGTCCGCTTAGAAAAAAGCCGTGCCCAGCTAGCCTACCCAAGCTGTCTTGATTTCAGCTAGTGCAGGTAACAATAGCAGTGAAGAGAGCCCAGTATAGACTTCAATGTGGGTAGTACTCGCCCGGCATAGACTCTGGGTATTTATTTGTCTTGCTGGTATGAGCTGCATTGTCTTCATGGCTGTTACCAGTGCTAGCTCGGACAGGCTAGCCTGTGTACTGCTTTTGCTGGGTAGACATACACTTAACGTGTGGTTCTGCTCTGAAAAATGACCATAGAAACATGTCACCTTCTCACTCAATTAATCTACCTCCTTAGTGCAGTAACAGAGATAAATAGACTGACTGCATTTTACTCCTACTAGCACCTCAGGGCACACACCACAAGGAGAGAGAGAGAGAGAGAGAGCTGGGTTTCAGTTCTCTCGCAGAAATGGAAACTGAGGCTAACATTTTCTAGAGTGGCCTCTGATTTTCGTGCTTCTGTGGAAACCCAGCTTTTCAGAGGTGATATCGCTGACATCAGCTGCAGGCGTAGGTGCTCTAAGTTCAAGTGACCCTGTCTGGTCACCCAACATCTGTGGCTCCTTTAGAAATGTCCAGTTGTAGGATCAAATTCTGTCCAGAGTGACACCTGTGCAACTCCACTTGGCTGTATGGATGCCACTGAAGACGGAAGTGGCCCTTTAGGTTTTTTGTTGGTGGTAAAAATGCATGGACATTCAAGAGCCCAGTGACTCTCAGATCCCATTTGAGTTTGCAATATATGTTTTTTTTATGGTCTGAGGAAAGTGTCTCTTGAGTCACAGAGAAACTAACAAAATCCATTATATCATTATCACAGAGTCATTTCTTGGAGCAGAACAACATGCCAAGCTCCATGGCACAGCTGTGCAGTGATAGGGAGAGGGACACCCACAGGTGGATTGATTGTAGAGGTGGGGAAGACTCTATACAACATGCAGAATAGTTCTTTATCAGCCCAGCGTAAACTGGCCTAGAGAGAGGTGGTGGGGGTGGACTGATGATCTCTGCCTCTGTCTTAGGATCTTCTATTGTACCACTCATCTCCATAGTGTCTAAGCAAAGATTCTGTTGCTAATTATATTGTTCCAGTGGCCCTTTGCAAGTGTTAGAGTTGTTGTAGCCATGTCACTCCCAGGATATTAGAGAGACAAGGTGGATGAGGTAATAACTTCTATTGGACCAGCCTCTGTTGGTGAAAGAGACAAAGCTTCCGAGCTTACACCGAGCTCTTCTCGAATGTTTGTCTCTCTCATCAACAGAAGTTGGTCCAGTAAAATATATTACTTCACTCATGTCGTCTCCCCTATTGTTATAGAGGCAGTGGCTGCTATTCCAGTCCAGAGGTTTGAATAGTGGCCACGTGGGAAGTAGGTAGATGCTGTAGCCCTGCATCTTGGGGATAAATTTGATTTTTGCCTCCCTGTACTTCACTCACATGGAAGTTACTCTGGCTTCCTGAGAATGAAGAGAATTTCACCCTCTGAGAACAATCAGCAGGGCAAACTAATGCCAGTTTGCACTGTGTCATTCTTTCAAATGCCTCCTGGGTGACTCTTTCCTTCTTGCGCCACATTAATTCTATCAGGAAAAAACTAAAAACCACAACAGGCCTTCCAAACACGGAAAAGCTTTTCTGAATCAGATAAGCGACAGTTTGCTCTGCCCGTTCTGAGAGATTCAAACCCTCCGTAAGTAGATAATAATCTCATAAGACATCAGTTACTTGAGAGGATCATAAAAATTTAGTTTCAGCAATTCAGAGAGAGGCATTTTTCTAAAGCAGAACAGAATGTTGCATGCAGCAGAATTAGGTTGGAAAAGCTGAAAACAACTGTGGGCTTTAACTGAGGTTTGGAAACCTCTCTCTGAATGTTTACCTGCAGCCAAATGTCCAACCAGACAAAAATCTGTGTGCATAGCCATTTATTGTGACAGCAAGACTGCATCATTAGAGCTCAGCTTTGAAACAGTGTGTCCTACTGTGTCCTCAGCCAACTTCCTTCTCTGAGCTCCAACTAAAATCAGTTCAATATGCTCCTTGCTTCATAACCATATAAAGTAGTCAAAAAATGAAGCAAGAAACACTGCACTAATTTTTGGTAACTTTACACTGCAGGAATCCATTTAGAATGATTAGAGTGCAAATTTCCAACATGATCAGAATATGAGAGTAATAAGGGCCCAAGCAGTATGTTTAAAAAAACCCTCCACTGTAATTGGAGCCCTCCGATTTCCTTAAGCACTTTATTTTAGAAATGGTTGGGGTTTTGGAATGAATCAGTATAAAGTCATTTGAAGTTATTGCAGCACTTCACAATTTTAGGACACCTTTAGTCTTCCGAATTGGAATGCCAATGTCAGTATGCAAGATGTCCCTACGTTGGTATAACAACGACCGACCTACTAAACTGCAAATGTTAAATCATCCTGGGTTTTTTAGATATCTGTTAAAATGGTATAAAATGAGAATATGGGTTTTTATATCCTTTCACTAATAGAAATATGAACCTGTCATCTGTGAAGTTTTACAAAACATGCCTTTAAGAAAGGTAATCAGCTTGGTGACATTTCATGCCCGTAGATACTATTCTAGAACTCAAATAGCTGCTGATGCCTCACTGAATACTCTCAGAATATTTTATAAAGAATTAAATCAGCTGATATGTTCTCATCATTTTTCCCCTCTGTTCTGCTCTTGTATTGCAAGTGTGCATGGAAACAAATTCTTAATTGCTTAAGGTTTATTCTTCTTCTTATACCTCTCTTGGACTCAATGTCTTCTGTTTCTAAGATCACATGTATCTCATTTAACTGCTGCTTTTATTTTTTGGAAAGTGTCCCATCTACCTGGTCATGGGCTCTCCGTGATACCAAACCCAATGCTGCATTTTAGTGTGTCCTTTCCTCCCTATTAAGATATCTCCTCCTCTTTGCTGTAGCAGCTCCATTAAGGTACAATAGAGGCAAGTATATAAGAAATACCTAGATACATGGCACACGGAGTAGATGGTGACAGTCAATTGCTTCACTCAAGACTCTGAATTGTGGTTGAGAATGATGTAGATTACTCCCTGAACAGCGTCTGGTGGCATGGGAGGGTGAGGGCTTAGACCTGTCAAATTCAGGTCTACTATATTGCAGGCCTGGGCTGAGGATTAATACTGCCAGGCATAAGGACTCATCTCAGAAGAATTTTAATAGAAGATGGTCAATACTGGAAAACAAGTGGTGTTACAGAAACAAAAATCCAGTTGTTACTGGTATCCACTGGGAATTCTGATCTCCTACGCAGGTATACTTCAGTGATCCAGAGCTCATATGATATCTAACCGGTAATTCTGGGTATCCCCTCTGCATCTCACCCTATCTCAACTGTTGGCAGAGACCTAGCTCCAATTGTACATTCTCCACATCCACAACTGGTGAATGCAAAGGATCAGATATTTATTTTGAAGGGATCTTCCCAATTCTTTATAAAGGTAGAGCACAGCATCCAGCTGGTAGGTCACAATGATCCATTGAGGTCTTAGAACACTGCTCCTTCCATGGATAACAGACCTGGCCTGGTCACAACAGTCAACATGACTGTTTTCACAAGAACTGGGAAGAACACTATTAGGCCTAACCAGAAAGATTATACTGTCTTGAGTGGAGAAAAGTTCCCTATTTCTATGTGCACCGTCAACCAAAGGGAAGATGAACACCAATATTACCAGGCAGCAATCAGATTAGCAGATTGGCTCCTACATTCAGAAATATCTTGCTCATTGTAAGTCAGTTGGGTTGACTGGTGATTCACCTCTTTGCATCTGGAAACTGACTAAAGTGCCTTGCAGCCTCTCTGTGTTAAGACTTGGGATGTGAGTTAGTGATGTAATGTGAGGCCTGGAGGTTCAAAGGACTATATTGAAAATGTGCCAGACTTTTGGGACAATAAGCATTAAGTAGATTTCCTGGGAAATACCTAGGGGAAAATTAATACAAATTCCCTCACCTCTAGTTCTCTCTCTTTCAGTCAGCTAGTCTGTCCCTTAGCCCGTGAAACACTATATTTCCTTCTTTACGTGATTTAGTATTTTTTTCTGGTCTTGGTTTAGCAATCTTCAGGAATTGGGCTCCCACCATTTCTTTTCAAGGCCCTTCTGTGGTTTTAAACAGCCCAAAGTCAAAAAGGTCTGTCTGATGACATCCTGTAAAGGTTCCTTTTCTTAATTTCATCCAGTAGCTCCCACATGGGGCCAAATTCTTCTTAAAGTACCACCCTGCAGCCCATTGATTTCAGCTGAATTACACTAGTGGCGCTCAGAGTGGAATTTAGCCACATTTATTCAGAGCTTCCTTCGAGATTAATCTTATTTCCATCTTATGCTATGGAAAAAGAACTGAGTATGTTCATTTTAAATGAACTAATATCCAAGAGCTATGGCTTTTGATCCTGGTGTGATTCTGAGCAGCATTAAGTGAATGACTTAAACTGTCCTTTTATGTGCAGCGCAGCCGTAGTTGCATTGCACGTTTGGATCCTCCAGTGCAGACAGAAATAGTTGGTGGAAGTCGGGGGCCTAACAAATGTTCACTTAGACTGCTAGCTAATGAGGAGTACATCACACCTGTTTTATTGTCTTTGTGCCCTTAAAATAAGCAGGAAATCTGCCTTAAATCAGGTTTTTAAATATTGTTTCACCTTCTTAAATGCCTTTCATACTTCAGCCTTCCCAATTGCAAACAGTGCTACTTTTACAGTTGCTTTAAATGCTTTCTCCAATGGGTATGTTTTTGTCTGAACTGGGTGGGGTATGAAATGCCCAGCCCTCAAAATTCAGAATATTTTGATTCTAGATTCTAACTTTGCCTCTCAAACCAACTTCTATAAATAACTCTCAAATTCTTAATAAAGTTATATTATATTCTAAAGACTTCCACGCTAAATGCTGGAATGTGCTTTTCCAGGGGGAAAAAAATAGGTGCTATGCTACACCCTTTGAAAAAGTACAGTAGTTAACATGTTTCAGCTCACCTTAGCTATCAGTTCTGAACAAAAAAGGTTTTCCAAATGCTAACGGCTAAGCCTGAAAAATAATCCAATTGACTGTTCCTTAGTGAACTGCTAGTGGGAAACCTTACTATTCTAATGTGGTGGTGGTGGAGGGTTTTTTTTTTTTTAATTTGATTTTCATGGTATTAATTAATTGTAACTAGTTACAAAATACTGTAGTTGTTTTTGAAAGTCAATAACTGATGTTAGCGGTGAGCAATTCCCATTACTGAACTCAATAAACAATTCAGTTTTGGGACCTGACGTTTATTGACACCCGGGAATCATGCATAACCTAGTATTTTTCTACTCACATCAAATAAAGCATACATAAAATATAGTAAACACACACATGCGATACAGGTAAAGCAAGTCTGATTAACTCAACTTGAGAGGACATTTCCATGCAACATAATATAACAAAACTATCACCAAATCATTCAACATCATTTGCCTTGGCCGACAAACAGTTTCAAGAAGTATAGTCTTAGGCTCCAGATCTGCAAAGATTTATGCACGTGTTTAATGTCTCGGACATAAATCATCCTGTTGATTTCAATGGCACTACTTATGTGCATAAAGTTAAGCCCATGCACAAGTTTTTGCAGGGTCTGGTTTGCTTAACTTCTACCACAATACAAATAAAAATAATTACACGCCGTGGCCCAGTCTGGAAGAAAATATCCATCGCCTTCTGGACCATGCAACTCCTAGAAGGAAAACCTATTCAGGGAAAAGTTTGACTTACCACAAAGCAAAGAAAAACTCTGTATCCCAGCAGTGATTGGTGGAGTGCCTGAATTCCTTCCCCACTGTATATTCTCCATGCTTGGGGAAAGATCATAGAATCATAGAATATCAGGGTTGGAAGGGACCTCAGGAGGTCATCTCGTCCAACCCCCTGCTCAAAGCAGAACCAGTTCCCAACTAAATCATCCCAGCCAGGGCTTTGTCAAGCCTGACCTTAAAAACCTCTAAGGAAGGAGATTCCACCACCTCCCTAGGTAACCCATTCCAGTGCTTCACCCCCCTCCTAGTGAAAAAGTTTTTCCTAATATCCAACCTAAACTTCCCCAACTGCAACTTGAGACCATTACTCCTTGTTCTGTCATCAGGAACCACTGAGAACAGTCTAGATAGTTAGTCTTATGTAGGTCAAGGTCACTCGCAGGAGCTTCAACAGCTCTATGTCTATAGAAATTCTCCTGTGTAGCAAGAGTGAGTGGTAGACTGATAACTTTGGGGCTGAGTCTTTTCTCTCTTGAAGAAATGGAAAGATCTTCTCCCATCATAGTGTGCCAAAGAAGTCTTATCCTCAAGTCCCCTAGCAGTGCATTTTTACTTTGTTCAGGCCGCAGCTTTTTCTCCCATGTTTACATACAAACCAGGCTGCCGTCCTGGGAGAAGACTTTTTAACCCTCCATCCCTTTAAACCGCCACTGGGGCTGACTGATGGTCAGAACCTGCCACTATGTCAGCACATAGGCACCTAGAACCAGTGTGGTGGGTACGGCATAACCAGATGGAATGGCCCTTCATAGCAGTGATATTTCTTTGCTAAGCCTTTGGAACTTCAGCAGGCTTCATTAGCCTTACAGTCTCATTTATTTCTTCTGGGTATTAGAAATTGACTTGTTAGGTGAAAAATGTTTCTTTAAGACTACTTTTGAAATGTATTTAAAAGTGCTGGGTAATCCAAATCCTTCCTAGATGCCAATACACAGTTGCCCATTTGAAATGATGGCATGGAAAAACGGCAGGCATAATCACTACTTGTTGTGTACAGAAAATTCACAGCCACATGCAGTTAGAAGACTGGGACTGTAAAAATCCTCAATCATTATACACTCATGCTATCCCTCCATAGCCCTCAGGGGATTGAATTGGTGTTTAATTTAGCTTATGTAATAGATACATAATCCTGTGCACCCCGCCATTTACGGTTTGCATGCTGGATAATGAAATGCCTTGGAATAAAAAGAAATTTGAATAAAAAAAAGAAAACATCAGTGGATGGACTTTAATTGCTATCAGACCCTCAAAGCCAAGTGGTTTAAAAACAGATATGAGTTCATTTGCTCTGGTCCAGTATCATATTTAATAGAGAAGTATCTTTAGTAGCAGTAGTTAATAGAGATGGAAAACAATCGGTTTAATCATTTGGGCATTGCAGTGGTGGATTATGAAGGTAGAAGAATGCTTGCCAGATTTCATTCAACCAAATTATCTGCCCGTGTATAGTGAGAATGAAGAAAATCAAGAAAGGCAGCTAAGGTTTAACTAATCCAATTCCATTTGGGGCTGTAAACAACACCTTTGGCCGTCGTTAACCGTGTCAGACCTTCTCTTTAAAGCGTGAAAGCTAAAAGAGTTACAGAACTCAACTAAAAAGTCACAGAGGGTCCTGTGGCACCTTTAAGACTAACAGAAGTATTGGGAGCATAAGCTTGCGTGGGTAAGAACCTCAGATGCCTTGCATCTGAAGAAGTGAGGTTCTTACCCACGCAAGCTTATGCTCCCAATACTTCTGTTAGTCTTAAAGGTGCCACAGGACCCTCTGTGACTTTTTACAGATTCAGACTAACACGGCTACCCCTCTGATACAGAACTCAACTAAAGTTTGAATGGACAAAGATTAGAATAGTGGCCAGTAAAACAGGTGAGATGACTCAGGTCAGGGAACACGTACCTGAAAGAGCCAATTTTGTTAAACGAAGTGCTGCCTTTATCAGTAAATGTAGTTTAAACACATATTGGCAAAATTCTCTTCATTTATTTATGTATTTGGATTTTCGGGAGCTACAGTAAAACAACTCCCATCCAACACCCTGGGCACCCTTGACCATCGCTTAAAAATTTCCTCCGTCAATAGACAGCCCCATCAGTTTCTCCCAAGCAAATCAAAAACCCTAGTGACAACATAAATATAATAGCAATTAATTGACACCTCCCAAATACATACACACTCCGCAGAGTCTGACACCATCACCCTCAGCTCTACTCAATACCCACCACCTCACTGCTAAGAAAGAAGAGGCCGTGCAGCGTACAATGAAGGCCGGCAAACTTGATCTGTTACGTACCTGGGGAAGAAGTGAATTCCAAAGGCTGGGGGCTCCAACTGGGAACACCAGCTGTTCCCTTTCTCTTATACCAATTGGGCTTCAGCACAGGCACCTCCATTGACTGCAACTGTGGCGGTGTGTTAGGAAGCTCTCAAGATGTATCCTGCATTCATTCTGGGCTCAGACTTCCCAGTGATGAGAATGGGAAGCCGACATGCAAAATAAGCCAAAGGATCCCCAAGGTAGATTAGAGCAGAAACTCTTGACCATAATAGTTTCACAATATCCTAACTCATATGTTTTTATTAAATTACAGGGGATATAACAACCATGGGAAATAGAATTTCATGTCAATTCTGAAGTAACTTTGTGGCTGTGTCTTGTTTTTTTAAAAAAAAAAAAATCTTTATAATTTTTATAAACGCTTTGGTGCCTACCATTTATTTTTTTTAAGCAGTCTAAGAAATTAACAAACCGCAGGAGAAGGTTTTTACGTTGCTTCACAAGAGGTATTTTGAAAGGTTGTGTTTGGAAATGCAAGCCCATTAATAACGTTATTAAAAAATAATGTATGCGTTTAGGTTTTTTATGACATATTTAAAAATTCCCATATCCCCGGAGGCCTCCACTTTATATTAGAAGCTTACATTTGCAGCATTTAGAAGCACTTAAAGTATTAAAACGAGCTTTTCTTTTCCTTTTTTCCTCCATAAGCTTTTATATAGTCCTCTATCATCACATCTGTCTGATTTGCTTGAGGTTCGTTAAAAAATCGTGTACGCAAGTTATTGCTGAGACGTGGTATAGACTCTGCCATTCAAATATTAGCATTAAGATGGTGGCTTCCCGCTCTAAAGAGAGCAGATTGCTTTGTTAGTGAAATTAGAATGGCAACGTTGACCCTGCCAGGTTACAGGATAAGCAATCCATACATATGCAATCTTCAGCATAGTTTGAGGAAGTCATTCCGTGCATATGTTTTATCCATGGGGGTGTTGATCAGTCACATGGTCTGGAACGGGCTAAGTTACATGGCAAAAAAACATTACCTCAGATGGGTATTTTCTTTAAGTGGAGTGGGAGGAATGACTTTACTGCATATGGTTGAAAAATTAATCCAACTGTAAATATGATATATAAATAGACTATATCCTGTATGCAAAATAGCTCTGAAAATCCTTATGCTTACTGAATGGCATTGCAGTATGTACAGGCTATCCAAAAGGAATCTGGTTTCAGCTTGTTACACAGCTCAGAGAAACCAATATTTTACTTTACCTACAAAATGGAGTATTTATAACAGGGCTTGGCATTGTGCAGCGATACAGCATTGCGGCTCTCCTCAAAGCTCATTATTTTAGATGTTCTAAAGTATTAAAGACAAATGAATAGAGCTGGTTGGGAAATCATGGTGGGGTCTTTTAATGGAAAACTTCAACTAAAAAATAATTTAACTTTCATCAAAATTTTCCAGAGGGGGGGGGAAATGTAAACATGAAAATTTTTGTCAGAAAACTGAAAATTTCAATTTGTAAATGCTGCCAATAATGTCTCATAGGAGTTGTAGTTCAGTGCCGCATACCCCGATTTTCTCCATAAGCTAGGCCCCTGGACGTGAGGCACCACTGTCTCCCTTCTTGCTGAGATACTGGGGCCATCATGGGAGTCCTTGCCTGTGGTGCATCATGGAGCCCCAGTCCATCTAGGGAAACCCATCCCAGGGGAGAATGGGAGGCAACAGAGTGACAACTCCTATAAAGCACAGCCGTGAGATTTCCAAAACAAAATTTTGTTTTGTTTTGGGGTTTTTATTTTTCTTTGAAAAATCTAAATTTTCAGTGGTGAGCTGACAATTTCCCTCCAATTTTATTTTAGTCAAAACTCCAATATCCGGTAAAAACAAACAAATGAACAAAAAAACAGTTTTAACAGACTTTTTTTTGTAACCAGCTGTACAAATGATCTTCACTCATGGAAAGGGTAAGTAGTACTTATACTGCTGTGGTACCGTTCCTCCTAAAATGCCTGGACTCCTAAACAAATGTGGGGTTTAGGATCTAGATGTGGGAAGGGAAGGAAGCAGCATTGGCCTCCTACTATAACCCTATGGTGAGTGATTAAAACAGGAGGAGGAGCTGTCACCTTCCCATTTGAGGCGGAGTGGGAGCGGTGTGGACATGGTTTACCCAAGCCAGGGAAGGGAGAGGGAAACTCCTCTCTGCTTGAAGCGATTTGAAACAGGAGAGGGAGGACACCTGACAGGTGACGATGTCTGCATCAAGTACCTCATATGCAATGAGCAGCAGGTTTGCAGATGCCTGTGCCTGCATGGATCCTGCTTGACATGAGTTGAGCTCATTGCAAGATCAGGGCCTAAAACAAGAGCAGAAGGAAGAGATAAGGAATAAACCAATGAACAGAGCTGGTTGAAAGTTTTATTCAAAAAACTTCTTTTGGGATTGAAAAAAGGCCTTATTTCAAATGCATTCTTTGTGGGAAAATGCTGTTTCTTTTGAAGTTTTCTGTTTTAGTTTTTTTTTAATGAAAATAGAAATATTTTCAGTATTCAGTGTTCCCCTCTTTTCTCTGTTACCACCATTCTCTTCTTTTCTGGCGGCAAAATGGACCAAGTAAAAAGAAGGGAGGAAAGGGTTAAGAAATTACAAGTGGGGAGAAAAATGAAACAAATCGAGATATTGCAGCTTTTGGTTTTCCATTTAAAAAATCCTGAAAAAGCTCACAAATTTAAAAAAAAAAAGTTTTTAAAATATCTTGGGGAAAAAATATTCATTAATGAAAGGTGATTGTTCCCCTCTAGGACACCAGTGGATATGTGTGTAGGAGCCTTTTATTCCATGTAATGTTTCCTGATGGGCCTTGAAAATGAGATATTTGCTTAACTGTATCACTCTTATTTCACTTGCTAATTGCTTGCTTTTCTGTACCGCAGAAAATCTAGATTTTAAATTGTTGATAAATATATTTAAAAAAAAAACAGTCTTCCATACGCTGTCTTTTTAACACATTTTTTTGTTTGTTTCAAAAATCATGTACGCATAATTGGGATAATTAGCTTAGACTATGAGCAAATCTGGCAATAAAACACATTAGTTACAGCTTTAAATCAAAATCTCAGCCTACAGTCTTGCTAGTGACTTAGCTCATAGTCACAGCAAAATCTAATTAATGCAAAAGCGATCATTTAGGCATTCAATTTTAATTTTGTGTGTGTGTGTTTCCTACTTGGCCTGTACAGCTGATCTCCGTGGAGAAGCCTGGTTTGAGAAGAACTGTTGTGAAATTTAAGAAGTAATCACCGTGCAGAGACATAAAAACTTAACAGGGACATGGATATTAAGTTCAAACTCTAATAATTACATTAAAACAAAAACCAAATAAACCTTAATGATAGCATGTCTGGATTCAAATGTCAGACTTCTCAGGAGTTGGGTGCTGGGCTAGCCATGCCTAAATCAGCAACATCCTTTTGTCTTGATGAATTCATATCCTGGCATAAGAACATTTATTTTCAAAATTCAAGTTATAGCATACAATAGTGGAGCCTTAGAATTCCACTAGTTCTGAAAGGAAGAGCTTTTTCCACAGGGACTTTGTGTTATACAATGAAGTCCACTTGCAGCACAGATGCAATCTCAAGACTGTAGGGGTCAGGGGCATAGGTGTTGGACCTGGGGGTGCTGGGGGTGCTGCCATACCCCCTGGGTTGAAATGGTTTCCATCATATACAGGGTTTACAGTTTGGTTCAGTGGCTCTCAGCATCCCACTGTACAATTTGTTCCAGCGCCCCTAGCCAAGGGCCAGGTTTTCAAAGCTATTTAGGTACCTACAGATGCAAATAGGAGCCTAATGGGATTTTCAAAAGTGCATAAACGGGTTGGGTATCTTAGGCTGTGTCTACACTGCACCACAGTGAGGACTATGGGAGTGTGAATTGCAGAGCACCCCAAAGAGATGTGCTCTAACTGTCCCGCGTGGCCATTGCTGGCGCAAACTAAAAGGTACTTTTATTGTATTACTGTAGTCCTGTTTGAAAGAGGACATTAACGCAAAGTAAGTACCTTTTAGTTTGCACCAACAACGTCCACACCGGGCAATTAATGCACAACCTTTTGATGCGCTCTGCAATTCACACCCCTGTAGTCTACTCTATGGTGCAGTGTCGATAAGCCCTAAGTTTCATTGAAAGTCAATGGGCGTTACAAGTGTAACTTGCTTAGGTGCTTTTGAAAATCTCCTGGAGTCCATAGCCTCAAGGTGCCTAACTCCCATTGATTTCAGGAATTAAGTACCTAATACCTTTGAGGCTCTGGAATTATGTGATTATCTGCATCTTTAGATGCCTTTATATCTTTGAAAATCTCAACCTGCATGTTTAAGCTGGTATAAACTGGTGGACCCTATTGAAGTTAATGGAGCTTACACTGATTTATACTGGTGAAGAGTATGGCCCCAGGTGTGTAATAATAATGATAAAAACTAACGCTACAGATAAAAACAGTATAATTTGTCCTATATATTTTTAGAGAAACGGAGTTAAAGACTGCCTGTACAGCCCATTGTAATCAGTGCATATAGTTGAGAGCAGTTTTGTCCCAGTAAGTGCTGCAGTCTCCTATAAGTTTCATAGTATAGTATTTCTGAACCAGTACATGACCAAAATATGATAGGAATATGCAACCTGCACAGTCCAAGAACAGTTTAAAAACAAAATTACTAGGTATTTTGGGAATATTACTGAATTCAAATTGTAACGGTACTGTAAATATGTTTTATGCCTGCTTTATTTTCCAATATCCTAAGGTTGCCAAGTGTCTGGTGTTTGACTGGAACGCCCAGTTGAAAAGGGACCCTGGCGGCTCCGGTCAGCATTGCTGACCGGGCCGGTAAAAGTCCGGTTGGCAGTGCAGTGGGGCTAAGGCAGGCTCCCTGTGGCTCCTGGAAGCAGGGGCATGTTCTCCCTCCGGCTCCTATGCGTAGGGGCAGTCAGGGGGCTCCGCACGCTGCCCCTACCCCAAGCACCGGATGTGCAACTCCCAGTGGCCAGGAACCATGGCCAATGGGAGCTGCAGGGGCGGTGCCTGCAGACGGGGCAGCGCACAGAGCCACCTGGCCGCACCGTGGCAAAGAGCCGGAGGGGTGACATTCCACTGCTTCCGGGAGCCGCCTGAGGTACGCTCCACCTGGAGCCTGCATGCGTGACCCCCTCCTGCAGCCCTGCCCCAGCCCTGATACCCCTCCCTCCCTCCGAACCCCGCAGTCCCAGCTCGGAGCACTCTCCTGCACCCAAACCCCTCATCCCCTGCCCCACCCCAGAGCCTGCATCCCAGCCAGAGCCCTCATACCTGCCCGCACTCCAAGCCCCTGCCCCAGGCCAGAGCCCCCTCCTGCACTCCGAACCTCTCAGCCCCAGATCCACCTCCTAAACCTCAAATCCTTCATTCCTGTCTCATACCAGGCCCCGCACCCGCAGCTAGAGCCATCAGCGATGCCCCCCCCCCCCCTGCACGCCAACCTCTGCCCCATCCTGGAGCCGCCTCCCGCACCCTGAATCCCTCATTTCTGGCCCCACCCTGGAAGCTGCACCCCCATCCCAGAGCCCATACCCTCTCCCACACTCCAACCCCCTGTCTCAACCCAGAACCCCCTCTCATATTCTGAACCCCTCGGCTCTGCCTCCCCGCCAGCCTGGAGCCCCCTCCTGCACTCCAAACCCCTCATCCTTGGCGCTACCTCAGAGCCTGCAGCCCCTGGCGGAGTTCTCACCCCCTCTCACATCCCAACCCTCTGCCTCAGCCTGCAGCCCCCTCCTGCATCATGAACTTCTAATTTCTGTCCCCCATCCCGGAGATGAACCCCAGCCGGAGCCCACACCCTAATCCCCTGAGCCAGCCCGGTGAAAATGAGCAAATGAGGGTGGGGAGAGCGAGTGAAGGGGGGGAGGATGGAATGAGCGGGGGGGTGGGGCCTCAGAGAAGGGGCAGGGTAGGGGTCAGGCCTCAGAGGAGGGGCGGAGCAAGGGTGTTTAGTTTAGTAGAAAGTTGGCAACCCTACAATATTCCCTTGAAAAAAACAAAGGGACCAGTGGATATGGTTTGTTGGAAATGCACATGATGGTATATCCTAATGCCTGGTAATTGCATTCACCAAGCAATCTGCTTGATGTCACTTTTCCAATATAGATAGAGATGGAGTTAAGACTATGATGCTTTTTACATGCAAGAATCCCATTAATTTACCCAGGTAATTTTGTACAAAAGCTGACTGCAGGAGCGATCTGAAAATAAATACGGGATAAGTATTTGAAGTTTTGCAGATCTAGAACAATCAGTATTTATGTATTCTTAGTTGGCCTCTCTGATTTAAGCATTGGCCCCAGAGGTAGGATAATCTGGTGATTAAATCACATCGAACATGTCAGGATCTCTGAAAACTGTTCACAGCTTTGAGACAAACTTGCTATGTGACCTTATTAGGCCTCAGCTTCCCCCTATGTAAAATGGGCATAATGAGCAAAATTCAGCACTGGAATAAGTAGGTCCTATTCTACTGAAGTACACGGAAGTGCACCCTTCTACAGCAGGGATGAGTTCAGCTGAGTAATACCAATTTACCTTACAGAGGTGCTGAGAAGCTTAATTCATTCAAGTTTGTAGAATGCTTTTAAATCCTTGTATGGAAAATACTATGTGTGGGAAACATATTCAAGGCTCCATTGTGCCCTGGCCTGATCTTTCCAGTGTTGTGCTGAACAGCAGGGCACAATCTGGCCCAAAATTGTTGTTTTATTAATATTGCAGTAGTGGGAGTGACCTCGCTTACTAAATTAAAATGATTTGCTCCTTGGCATCTCCAAGCTGTTTTAATAATTATCGTGGACTGAAATTCATACTGGCTTGCCCACTAGTGTTTCAAATTTTGCACCATGTAATTGCTGTTACATCTTGATTAGTCTATAATTATTATTCCATCTCAATAGAAGATTAACTAGCTGATGTTTTGTAAAGTGTTTTAAGATAGGAGCGGTGAAACAAGCACCGTTGCCACTTGATTTTCAAGTAAACTCTGTTCAACTGGTGCCAAAGTTGTATATGCACAGAAAGCCCCTTACTCTGTTGGAATTGGCAGCTCTTAATTCTTGTTAATTTTCAACTGTTTACATGACAAATTGGGAAAAACGAGGGAAACAGATGGGCTAGCTCCAGTTTGAAGCGCATCACCACTATCCTTCTGTAAGAAAATTAAAAATATAAATACATGCAATGGGGCATTGACTAGAACTTGCTGTTACCTGTAAGGAATTTTGATGGACTGGTAATTAAATCAGAGGAGACTTAGACCTCCTGTCTTTATAGTTGTAGAGACACAGGATTCTATGGCTTACCAGTATGATTGGATGAATGTATAGAGAAAAGAAATGTAGATTTCCATTATTGCGTTTAGGCCCTTATTTCAATGATGAATTAAAAGCTCATATTGACAAATGATAAAAAGAACCTATATAAGAAAAGAATGAATTGTGGACTGTGATTTGTTATACTGAGCTCTACAATGCTGTTTTCCATTATTACAAAGTGAATACAGGAGAACTGCTAAATGTTATATCGTTTTTTCTCTTCTATTATTCCCACCCTGGTTCAGTACAGGCGCTGTGTGTGTTCTCAATGGCCTACATAAAATTCATAAACTGATTTCCAACATTTGAAAATACATTGTATCGACAATGCTGGAAACACATTTTTTTTTATTATATTCAGAGCACATAAGTGGCCAGTTTTCTGAAGTGTTCAGCTCCCATTTAGACACCTAAAAGAAATGGCCAGACTTTCACAGGCGCTTAGCTGCTTGTGTTGTTCTCACGGAGAGCTGTTGGGAGCTGAACACTCTGAAAATCTGGTCCAAAGTCTTTACAATTGCTTGGAAACATGAATGTAGAAATACTCAGCAATAGTTGCAGGCAAGTATTTCTGTGAGAGGTTCGTCTTAAACAAGTAAAGCCTGATATACACAGAGTTTTTCTTCTTTTTTTCAAGTACCTGTCACTACGAGTGCAATCCTTAGCATTACATATCTTTGCCCATGTAAATGTTGCACAGGGGATGTGAGGCACAGAATTGTCATTTCCCTACCTGAAGGCAAGGCCACTTCATGGAGCCAGGTGGTGTCCAGCTACAAGTGAACATAGGGAGTGAGCAGCGGAGGTGGCAACCAATCTCTTTCATGCACAGTTGTGGCCACGGAGATTTGCTGTGTGTGCGTGGGGTGGGAGGGTGGGGGCAGCATTAGGGTTGTCAACAGTCCCATTTTATAAGGGGTGTCCCTTATTTAAATAAAAAAATGCTTATCCCATCCTAAATCAGTGTGGGATGCCTTTTTATCTGTTGGTACTGTTGGAGCAGTCCAGAATTGTCGCTGCGGAAGCTGAAATCTAGGGCGGAGTGGTACTCTGGCACCTCATTGTGCAAAGTACCATTGGTTGCAATGTGACCTGGTGCACAGGATCGGAATACCATTCAAATTTGGCCTGGCAGCCCTCAGTTTTAGCCCCCACGCCTGGCAGAGCACAGCACTGCAGCAGATGGAGCAAGCTGATTCAGCTCCCGGTGCCTGTGCAGAATCTGAACAGGAGCTGAAGTGGCTACTCGGCCCAGCGCCTGAGGCGCTGTTCTTTGCAGCACCCAGAGCTGGAGATGGAGAACCCCCAGGTATGATGGAGGAGGAGAAGCCACTTGCCCCCAGAAGCTGAAGTCAAGACTCGGGACATCTGAGGTCTTTCCTATATCTTTGAAATACAAAGTTGACAACTGTAAGACTTTGTCCTTGTCCCAAACCCACCCACTTCCTTCCTTCATCTTGATTTATGGAGACCTACTATAGAGACCTTCTGAATGAAAAGCAGGATGCACTGTCCTATTTGTGGACTGAGTTTGTCTCCTTGTACAGCAGCCCAATGGTATTTAAGCTACTCTGGGCACTTCTGAAGACTCAAGATGTGCCTCTTGATTTGAAGCTATAATTCCAGAATAAATGGATTAATAAATACAGCCATACAATTGGAAAAAATCCAGAAGGAAAATCTAGAAGGTGGGGTTTGTGTGTGTGTGACATTTGGGATCATTGCCCTTATTCGCTGTGGAAGGGAGCTGAAGAGGCACATTTATTGTTACTTGGGTTGTAAGCTCCTCTGGGCCCAGCATGTCTTTTAGTAATGTGTTTGTACAGCACCTTGCACAGTGGAGCCCTGATTTGTGCTTGGGATCCCTTGGCACTGTCATAATATCAGCCATAAATAATACTATATATATGTTTAAAACACAATACATGTTAAGTTTAAGGTATATTTTTATTATAGAACTTTCTTCTTTTTAAGTTCATGGGCCATGTGAGTCAGAAGGGCTAGCAATCAAGAGTAGAATTGGTCTAGCGAAATTTATGATACTTCTTGTCAAGAGAGCTATTTATGCTTGTTACGTGTTGATACTTTATTTTAAGTGTAAAGCTGCTATGCAGTTTGCTTGGAACTTGTTAGACGATGCTAATTTCTAACTCTCTTGCTCTCTATGTTGTCAGACTAAGTGACCTTGCTGAGCTGTTAACAGAATTTTGTAAATTCTACAAATAATACTAATACTTTGCACTCATATAGCCCCTTTTATCCAAGGATATCAAAGCTCTTTACAAGCATTAATTGACTAAACCTGAAAATCACAGCAATCCTGGGCCATAAGCAGGAACATCCTATTTTACCTCTAGGGGAAAATGTGGTATTGGGACGTCAAATGACTTGGCCAAGGACACACAAAAAGTCCATGCTATTGGAAATACATTCTAGATTTTCTAATTTCTAGTCTTGTGCTTTAACCACAGACTATCCTTCCCTCTCCTGACATGGTGATGTTCGATATAAATTCAGGAATGAAGCAGGCATTTATCTGGTTTTATGCCATTTAATGTAGTATTGGATTGTCCATTTTTGTTATGATAAATCTGTGCCATTAAGTTTTGTGACTGTACAACTGGTCCACTCTGCCACAGCATAGGAGTATTGAGAAAATAGGCATTCACTGGCTCGGAAGAGTCAATTTTTAGAGGTCATTTACTAGTGCAACCTGTTCATAGCATTTCAGCTGATGGTGCAAAGCATTCCCTGAAGAAGCTTTGGTCATTGCCTAAAGCCACCTTCAATCTGAATGCTAATGAATAATGCCCAGTGTTCCCAGTGGGTTTGGAAGCAATATAGCAATATAGTTAAGTAAAAGGCAATGGGTTGGATAAAAGGTCTTAAATCAGAGTAATGTTGGCAAATGTCACTTGAAAGAGAGGGATTTTTGGGGGGCACGGGGGAGAGAGAGAGAGGAGAGCAGTACAAGAATATATTCAAAGGCGGGAGGGGCGGTGGAAGGGGGAGCAGACCTTTCCGTAAACGAAATGAAATCTCTGCAAATGAGAAAATGAACCTTCTCAGATTTGAAATTTAATCACAGAACAGATTTTATTGTAATGAGGATTATAATTACCATTAGAAAAAAGGAGAGTTTTTTCCTATCTAACCAAATTTGACTGTTCCAGACCATAGTTCAATATGAAGTGACTTCTGTACGAAGGGAAATGATAGACCTAAAGCATTAGTTATGCCAGTAGTTAATATGATATCTGTTTTTTTTTTAAAGTCTAATGAGATCCACTTGGAGAAAGTTGTTTGGAACGTTTAATATACAGTGGTTTACATTAAAAAGCCAGAGTTTCTTAACCGTCACCATAAAGCTCTGTCCGAAATACCATATCACTGTGTGGGAACCATTGGCTACTGTTGACTTTTTAATTACATCCACTCTGTCTGAATATGAGTTGGGAATGGCAAGGGGTCCGTGAGTTTAGAATCTCTTGGGTAAGTGGCCACAGCTTTACTCCACCTTTAATTTAAAGGAAGAAAACTCCTAAAGGTGACGTATTTTGGTAGCAATGACACTCACCCCGAGGTGTCACACCTTATACACATTTTAATGCTCAAATTCAGACCATACTAATACACCTAAACAGTAACGGAATTTCCTCTGCTTTATACTTCCCTCAGGTATTCTTCATTGCGAGTGTGTAATGCCCCAAATCGGAATAGTAGCATTTTATACCCACTGTGCACATGTGACTACACAGGGTGCAAAGAGGTGGAGAATTAGGTTCCATTATTTTTAGTTAGGGTATATTAATTTCCAGACTAAGGGAGTCTGGAATAGGGCTCTAACTGTAAGGTTCAGTGCAAGTTTTGATTCTTGCGTTGTTGGATCCTTCCCAGGAGAAATGACTATTGGATTTGCCACTATGATCTTTCATAATAAGATATTTCAAGTTAACTCAAGTAAGTTCTGTGGGACAGGCTGGTTGCAGGCAAGATATTGGGCCTGATTCTCCTCTCTGAATCGGGCCTGTTCAGAGAGTACTTTCAACCTTTTTTGGGTAATGACAGGAAACAGGCAGGAAAACATTTCTGTTCTGTGCTGATAAATCCATTTTTCTATCTACCCTTGGTAGCAGAGGGAAAATCTGACCCTGGCTCATCCTGGTGCTACATAGACTGTGATTATCAGTTAGGAAAGCACCTTTTTTTGAGTGAGAGAGAGAGAGAGAGAGAGAGAGAAATTTCTGGAAGTATGTGGGCAACATTTTCCTGTTGAGCAATGTCTCTTTTTGCTCAGTACATTCAGGACCTGTGGGCATGGTCTGCCAGAATTCATCTCCCCATTATTCAAGGTACAGTTTCTCACCTCAAACAGTATTACCACTCCTTTCAAATATCTGGATAAGGAAGACCTTATTTTTTTTTATCTTTTATATATATATTGTGGAAAATATCACATTAATAATTACTGAGAAATCATTGACAAAATAGAAACGTATCCTTTCAGAGATCAAAATATACCTAATATAATTGTCAAAGTGGCATCAGATAATGATCTCAGGTGAAGATTATCTCTCAAAAGATAACTGGGAAAAAACATTCACACTACACTAAATGTATAATGTTTCAATGGTAAATAAGAGCCATGCTGGCACATATCCACACCATTTCCTCTTGAAAGTTATGTGTAAGTAAACTGTATGGCTGTTTAAAAATCTCAAATGGGGACATAATGACAAATATTCAATCCATTGTTCTTCCAGAAATGAAATTATTCATTATCAGGTTGCATGGTGCTCTTCACATATACACCAATCACTTCATCACTACTTTAGGTTAATTTTCAAGTTACAGCATCCTCATGCTCAAAACATCAACTTTTTTGTCTTCAGCAAATCAGAATTTCCTCAGTAGTTTTGCTGCTGAATCTGTCGCTCCTGTTCTTATTTCCATTCTGGATGTGAATCTAGTCCTTCAAGAGACACTTGTTGGCTGGTGGCACCAAACTTCAACATTTCTTTTCTCTCTTTGAGGTCAGTGGGAGACATTCTGTTGACTTCAGTGGGCATTGGATTAGGCCTCATTGCTTCTTTCTTACTAAAAGAAAAATCAGTGCCAGTAAAACAGCACATCTGAATATACCTAAAATAACAAATTGAGTGGGGGGGAATAAAACAGTCAACAGGTTTCCATTTCAAGCTGCCATCAACTGTAAATTTAAGCCGCAGATCAAAAAAAAAAAAAAAAAAAAATTCCTTGACAGCATTGGCATAATTCAAAATTACCACATGGGTGCTTTACAGCATGTATCTCACATTCTGCTAGCTTCGTTTGGGTTGTTAATAATTATTTTACATCTTATATTTTACACTTTTCTCTCTCTGAAGTCTAAAGATGTTGTTCACTTTATCTTGAATGCTCTTGTAGTTGATCACATCAAAAGAAGAATAAGCATTCAAAATGGCAAGGAGCAAGCATTAGTATGCTACCCTGTCAGCCAGTTGACATCGGGTATGTATGATAGGAAACAAATTATGATAATTGCTGTCAAAATACACTTTATTCCACATTGATTGGTATTCCAAATCCTCACCCGAATTGAACAACTTATATTCAAAGCAAATTATGAGAGCACATCTCTCCCCATAGAACCACTGATGCACCTTCAAATACAAAGTGTCAACAAAATGTCACCTGACAGTATGAGGAGAGTGAATAGGTATTTTCCCTGGATGGCTAAACAAACCTGCAGTGAGAAGAGTAGTGAACATTTGCTTTTGAAGTCAGTGCTCTAGGTGTGAATTAACGTCCATATAAATATTCCGTATCAACAATAAGCAATGTAATTATGTTGTAAAGAGCAGAGCCTGGAATATCGTTATCAGTATTTATTATTTATTTGTATTGCCATAGTGCCAAGGAGCCCTGGTTATGACCCAGGACGCTATTTTGTTGGGTGCGGTACAAACATAAAATGGAAAGTCAGTCCCTGGTTTTCATTTGCTTCAGTGCATGATTTTCATTGTGAAACTTTGATAGGGGTTTGATTATTTTTTCTTTGCTAAATTCCTCTCAAATATTACTGTGCAAACCTTTCCGTTCATTTCAAAAACATCTTTTTACCCTTTCAAAGAGTAGTACGCTGTGTTTATGGATGAAATGCACTTTCTCAAAAGGGTTCGGAAATATCTCCTTTATCCCAATACAGCATTCATTTAAACAAATGCCCTATTTATAGACAACTATTGCTACCACTCTGCAGAGCCATGCCAGGTCACACTGTAAGCCCAGATCTTTAATGACTAAAGTTGTTGTCATCTGATGCTTGTTCAGTAGCTGATGTGAAATGACTTGGTGGTACACTCCAATTCCCAGTCAGCTACTGTCCACATCAGAAATGCCACTGGAGTTGGAACCCTGAGCAGAGAAGGCAAGGATTAAAGAATGCTATAGAACACATTTTTAAGGCACAATCCTTAGTAAGGGGTAGTGCTAATGTATTAGAATCATAGAATATCAGGGTTGGAAGGGACCTCAGGAGGTCATCTAGTCCAACCCCCTGCTTAGAGCAGGGCCAATCCCCAGACAGATTTTTGCCCTAGATCCCTAAATGGCCCACTCAAGGATGGAACTCACAACCCTGGGTTTAACAGGCCAATGCTCAAACCACTGAACTATCCCTTCCCCCTTTTGTAGGTCTAATGGTTAGACCTAGGTATCAGTGATTTCAGCTCTGCAGCATGTAACAAGACTCCTAATGGAGTCAAAATTAGCTCTGTTATTACACAGTGGAGAGAGGAGGGGTCAAAGTGGTGTTTGGGGCCCACACTACCAGGTACACATACCTGTCCCCAGCCTCTCTCTGGCCACAGTAGTGAGTCAGACTGCCCTGCCCCCCACAGAAACAGTGGTTTGAAGGAGAATAGAGGTGGAATAGCTTTTCAAACACAGGGTTATTTATTACCCTGATACATATGCAACCCGAAGGTACTTGGCTGCTAAAATGCTAATCGCTCCTCACAGTTTTCTCCTTAGAAGACTTAATAGGCTCCTAACCTGCTCCCCACCCCCAAAACTGAAAAGCCCTTCCCTAAATGTTGCCAACAAATTATTACATCCAAGGCAATATGTCCACCTCTGGCATTGTTCTCTCTAGCCATGACTTGGAGGTAAAAGAATCTGAATTACAGAGAGTCCTACGCTCCTCCTATTCCCAGCATGCTCTGCTAAAAGGAAATTAGTAGGCAGGCTCTTTCTTCCCCACTCTTTCTGTAGAAGACCTTTCTACTCCATGCCTTGAGTCTCTCTGCAGTAAGGACAAACTTCCCTGGGTTGCCTCCTTACTCCCACTAGGGTACAACGCACCCTCAGCAGTCAGGAAATAGCTGTGTCTGCACTCTCATTAGCACAGGGACTTCCATTCTACCTTCCCCTGTATAAGTCACAGGATTAAGGGGCGGAAGAGGAGAGTGAAGGCTTCTATGCTCATCCCCTTTAAATCATCCTCCCCCACAAGACCAAACAGAATCTACCCCTATGATCCCATCAGGTCAGTGTTGATGCACTTGGTGGGCAGTTTAATGAAGCTTAGTCACTAGGGGGGAAATTCTGGTAAACCCCCCGTTAAACCTCCATGGGGCCAGTATTTCACCGTAGCTGTCCTTGCTTTGCCTGTTCTCTTGATTAATAGAAGATTTCAGTCTCAAGGGTTGTCACTCTCTCCCATTCTCATTAAAAAGAAAACTATGACTGGAGTCAGCAGTGAAAGGGTTAATAGGTGGTAGCCTCTCTTTTGCCCTCTTGTCCCAAGTGGTTTTTTTATTAAACTAAATTCTTTATTTGGAAAAATGCACATTACACATTGTGAAAAGGACACAGCCTATGCTTTTCATTCCAGCAGTAGCGTTTGGCTCAAAGGAATTAAGCAAAGAATTGTGCAAACATTTGTGAGGGTCACCCAAATTATGCGGTGGTCATTTTTGCTACTTTAGGATTAATTTGTAAATTTGCTCTTGAGAATCATTTGTAGAGTACCCATAACCCTGAAAGAATCAAGGTCATGATGAGCTAGTCATTTAAACAAATCAAATCTGGGAAAATGAAGAGTTACTCAGACTAAATATATTATTCATTTAGTTTTTATACATTAATTTGGAAGAGATGATTTCAGAGAATTACCAAAAAAATCTAGTCCATGAAAAGTTTGTGCTGCTATTCTAGAAGCTAAATACTATTCCTTCTAAGGCTTTTCCAGAAATGTAAATACTTGATTCTTACATATGGCAATAGAATATATATATATATATATATAGTAAAAAATTCTCAGCTGTTAAACAAAGTGCATTGAAACATGCTTTATACTGTGTATATTTACAGAAAAGTATTTAAACCAATCCATTGAATAATTTCATGCTACATTAAGTTCAGCAAGATCTTTCTATATATATCATTTTTAGTACTTTCTATATCTTCAGCCATAAACTTTTTAATTATTATGTGAAAAAATACAAAACTAAGCTCAATATGAAATAATCTTTTGGTCATTTGAATTCATCCAATATAACACTTTCAAAGTATAGAGTTGGAATTTGTTGTGTTTTAGGCTTGAAATAATTAAGTTGCTTTTAGAGTAATTCTTGGCATCATTTGCCAGAAAACTCTATTTCCTCCAAAGTAAATGCCACATGAGAAGTGGAGGCTATCTTATAGCAGGGAGTTTAACCTCTGAAATCACTGAAGAATTTATATATTTAACCTGAATGAGTATAGTGGTTTCAGATATGCCCATTGTGCACAAGAATGTGTTCTAAGAGCATCACATGCTGGGTAGTTTGATAATTAATGGTTTCTGCTTAAAATGAGGCATATTAGTATGTAGTCAGTTCCCAGTTCTGCGGTTGGGCAGTGCATGTAAAGGGGTGAATTAGATTTTGATCTACAGCCGTGGGTTTGGCAGTCCTGAGACATTTCCCTTGAAGGTGCTTTTGGATTAGGCCTTAACATAAATACTTAAAGACTTACATTTCTAATGCTGACTTTCGTATAACCTTTATGAATACAAATATGTGCTCATAAATTCAACAAAGGGAAACAAAAAATTGAAGCTGAAGTTACTGTCATATATCTTAATAAGAATAAAGAAAATGGATGGTGAACTCAGGACCTAGCTTTCCTCTAGCTGTAAGCTGTGCATTTTCTTATGCCTATTACCACATGCTTTCTAAAACCTTCTGGTAAATTACACTCTCCCAAAGAGCTAGGGACAGTGAGAATGTGTTACAATCCGATGCTGCAATGAAATGTGCATAGGTCGCTCTCTCCACTGAGTCCAGTTGAAGTCAATGGGGCATGATAGGGGTCAAGGCGCTTGCATCTTACTGCAGGATTGGGGTCTTAGCTTGATGGCAAAGTTCAGTGGCTGCTTATCTCTCTCACAGGTGTTATCTTTTTTTTACCCAATATCATTACAAAAAAAGACTATTCAGTCAAGATCAGGATTAAAATGTGAATATCTGATTTGGAGATGAGGCCCAAACCTGCCACTTTATATGTAAATACATTTTCTCTTTGAGCATCTGGATTTTAGGGTTTCAAATAAAATGGGACCAACGTCCAAATCAGCCTTCAGTTTGAATTTGTAAAACCTGACTGTGGCCCCGATCCTGCAAGTTCGTCACTGTGCTCGTGAGACAGTTCCATTTAAATCAGTGGGCCTACTCATGCCAGGTTAAGCATGCGTATAAGACCCATGATTAAGGATGTGTTGGGACCCATGGTTTTGCAAAAGCACCACAGTTAGAAATCATCCATAACCTCTTATCTGAACTTGGCCGGTTTGTATTAAATGGGTCTGAGATGCAAATGGCCCACTAATTTTCAAAGTCAAAACCACGCCCCCTTTTGCCCATCTCTCTCTGTAAGCTGCATATGTTAGTTATATAGGGTGACCAGACAGCAAGTGTGAAAAATTGGGACACTATTTTGTGTGTGTATGTGTGTGTGTGTGTGTGTATAAGATAAAGCCCCTAATATTGGGACAGTCCCAATAATATCAGGGGTCTAGTCATACGATAGCTACAGTAAGTCAATTTTAACTGTTAAAAATAGATAGTTCTGGAGAATGAGTCTGAATGAACTTTGATGCAGTAAGACTCTAATGATATTGGAAATAGGCCAAAGCAGCAGCATGTGGTATAAGGAGAAGGAACACAGTGCATACCCACCTATGGCATTCATTGCCCATAGAGATCATTTACCTATTGGCTAACTTTATTTTAATTAGATAGTAGCATAGGGGATTCCGTTTTATGAGCATTTTATTTCTAAATGCTAAGCATGGTGGTTCAGCATATGGGGAAAAAATCTCCCAGGGCCAAATTCTGCCCTTGGGTGCATGTGTGTTGAAACCTGGAAGAGTCATACACATGATTCTAACTTGGCATGAAGTCCTGATGTAAAGAATTGAGTCCACAAAATAGTAAATTAACACAAGGATTTTTCTTAATGCTCTCTATGGGCCCCACAACTGCACTGACAGCAGTCTGGTTGGACATGCTCACTGGATTACTTGTGTGTACTGCACGGAGTTTGCAACAAATTCATCTCTCTCCCTTAGCCCTATCTGAGCTTCAAAGCTTAACCCTGGGTTGAGAAGGTGAAGATAAGTGTCCTTCTGGGATCACCCCCAGGTAATCTCAATGTGTGCTGCAAAGACTGGAGTTCAGTTGGCCATGTGGCATCTAGAGCCTCCCTCCCCCATATATGTTGTAAAATATTGAAGCTTGCATTTGAAAATCATCACACTGAAAACGTAAAGGTAAAACAATGTATGACTGTAGCTAAATGACTTGAGAATTAATCGCTTTCAGTGATGTGCGGCAAAATATTTTAACAGTGGGCTCTCAAAAAAAATTCTCTGCCTCAGGTGGTAACACTTGTGATATTCCCTGAGACAAATGTCTTTTGCTGCTCTCCAAAAAGAATCCACAAGCTAATTGTCCCTGTATCCCCTGACTCTTACCGTGCTCTCCCCTCCCTAAATCTCATCAAGATTTCTTTAGTTGGCTCCTCAATATTGCATCTGTGTCTCCCAGCAGCAGCTGTGGTAGCGAGGATTTCTTCCATTAATCTTGGATAATTTTAAAAACCTAGCTTTACTTTTGTAACTCTGGATGTTGTTATCCTTGTAAATGACCAGTCCCATTTGGAATCCTGTAAAATTCTTGGCTTCAGTGATGTCTTGTGGAAGGATGGAGAGTCCAATGGTTAGGGCACTAGCGTAGGACTTGGGTGATTCAGGTTCACTTTCCTGCTGTACCATAAATTTCCTGTGTGACCTTGGGCAAGTCATTTAGCCTCTCTGTGCCTCAGTTCCCTGTCTGTACAATGGGCATAGGATATCTCCATTAATTAATAAAAAAATATATTATCTCCTAGAACTGGAAGGGACCTTGAAAGGTCATTGAGTCCAGCCCCCTGCCTTCACTAGCAGGCCCAAGTACTGATTTTGCCCCAGATCCCTAAGTGGCCCCCTCAAAGATTGAGCTTACAACCCTGGGTTTAGCAGGCCAATGCTCAAACCACTGAGCTATCCCTCCCCCATCACAGAGATGTTGTGAGAATAAAGAGATTAAATGTGAGGTGGTCAGAGACTATGACAAGGGGGTTATAGAAGTATGTAAAATTGCTAGAGTGTGGCAATAAATTCTACCAGCTAATTGTGGTATTTTTTAAGCGTTGACTTTTAATCAGCTATTTTGACCGCTATCAGTTTCACTGAATGTCCTCTTATTCTTATGTTATGGCACAGGATGACTGGAAGTGCCCTTTTTACCGTCTCTAATCTCTTTTTAGAGTTGGGCATGCAAACCAAACTTCCATGCCTTCCTACCTTTGGGGGAAAAACATCTTTGTCTTTGCTTAAGAGGAACTGTAAGAAGGAAATTAAAAAAAAAAGTTTTTGTGGGAGAATTGAAATAAAACCTGTGGAGGTACTTCCCATCCAGCAGATGAAAATGTTAAACCTGGGGATTGTTCAGGCAACAAAATACCCCTGAATCTATCTTCTCTACCTATCTATCTGTAAGGTAACCTGATTATAACACTAATCTCCTTGGCTGTGTCAGTTTGGCAAGGCAATATCATCTGTCATTCCTTAGAAAAAATGATTGGAGACAAATCCAAGTGTCCCTTATTTGGATTTTAGTTAAAAATGAGAGTAATATTAATATGGCCAAAAGCTGTTTCTGGAATAAAAAAAAACACCTCTACTGGGTACACGCTTAGAGAGAATGCATACATTTACAATAGGTTTACAGTCTGCAAGGAGATTTGTGGATCACTTAGGGTTGCTGGAACATTGTCCATTAACTACTTTAGCTTCTTAGGACAGGTACTGTGTCAAGGGGTACTATTATTGACACAGTCTAAGTATCTGTCTTACTAGTATCAGAGGGGTAGCCGTGTTAGTCTGAATCTGTAAAAAGCAACAGAGGATCCCGTGGCACCTTTAAGATTAACAGAAGTATTGGAGCATAAGCTTTCGTGGGTGAATGCCCACTTCATTAGACGCAAGACGTCTTACTAGCTATATTATTGTAATAGAAAAAAAAGTTTGTCTTTTAAAAGTGAGCCCTTGACATGCAAAAGAGCGAGGCAGGGGAACAGTGAAAGTTCAGAAGCTGACGGAAAACTAAATAACATTGTATTTTGCCAGTTAAAATGGTAATAAAAATGAAACTCAGGCTGGTAAATAATAGATCAAAATAGTTTATCTATCAAACTTCTTTAGACATCCTTTTATTTAATTTAATATGGTAAAGGGAAAACCTGCCAGTAAATCAATAAGTGCATTTACCATGAGATTAACCTGTTTAGAAGAAAACCTGTTTTCTAAATATTGAATTCAAAACATTTGAAGGATTATGTTAACTAAGTATTCCTATCCACAGGACTGATAAGAAATCAGTAGCACAGTAATACTCAGTTCTTCTCACATAATAGATTGGTATTTTAGCTGGATTGCACATATTTACATGTGGCGCACAATTTTTCGTCTTCTATTTGCCATTCAGTGGCAGCCAAATTCTCTGTTCTTCTCCCACAGTTTTTATATATGCAGAGACAAAGTAGTTAGTTTCCTAGACCACCTCATTCACCCACTCCACTTCCTGCTTGAGCACATCCTCTGACATTTAAGTTAGAGGAGAAAATGTATAATACAGGCAGTATCTGGATACATTTTTACAAAAGTGAGACATTCATTATTGGTTGCATTGGGTGATTCGGTGACAAGAAGCACAGCGCGACTCAAGAAACACTCTCAGTATATCCTGGATTATTGTAAACTCAAGTAAGGAGCATCAGTTTTTGCCAGAAGTTGCTATAGCTGACTTCTTTGTTCCCAGGGTCATAAAGACACCTGCACACATCTTTGAATGAAGGCAGCTTTCAATTAATAGAGATACAGATTGAGTTTACCAGAACTGCACTGTCTTATTCTGAACTGATAAGAAAAGGCTTATGCTATCTACTGCCTATGCTGAGTTGCATACTAAGGAAGCAGTAGTACATGAATAGCAAAAGGCAGGGCTTATCTGTGGGCATTCACAATTACCTAAATTAGCCAGACTGGTATAATCCAATCGTGCATAACAAAGTAATATCCTAATAATATTTAAAACAAATTGGGTAGAATTCTGGCCCTACTGAAGTGAATGGAAGTCCTGATGGATTCTGTGGTGGCAGTTTTATCTATGCTAATGAATGTGTTATCCCAGGATCAGTAGTATTCCCTTGTACTTCCTTAGGCTTAACAGAGCTAAATTTATTAATTCAAGTTGTGACCTTTGGGGAGCTTATATAGGCAAAATTTCCACATATTCCTCAGTCTCAAACACACTCCGTCTGCCACACCCTATTCTAAAAAGGACAGCTCCCACTAGCCAAACAAATAATAACGCAATACAAAAACATGATGGAAGTGTGTGTAAAAATTCCATTGACTTCAATGAGTTTATATGGATGCTTAAAGTTAGGCATATGCTTAAATACCTTGTCACGTTTAGGCTTAGGGCCTAAGCTTGTGGAACATTTACGGATCCTTCAGGATAAAAGGTGCTATATGCATGTAAGTCGTATTATTTATTTAATGTTTGTCTCGTGTTCTTGATCCAGTGTTTTCATACCCAGTACAAACTAATTTGGGTGTACATAAATATACTCTTAACCCTGCCAATACTGAATGGGTCTAATGAGGTTTTTGTAGGTTTATGGCTATTCTTTTTTTGTAGGTTTATGGCTATTCTTGCTCCTCCTCAGCAGGTCTGAAAGAAAGAATAAAAAAAAAAGATTGTCTAACAGCTGAGGAGTTTAACTATCACGGGCTACTGTTCTCGGGGGAGTGGGGGGGGGGAAGCGGATTTTAACTGCTCCAACTTCTGCTGGGTACTGAAGAGGTTCCCAAGTCCCCATTGTTTATAGAAAGTTAGTCTCATGTTTTGCTGACAGGTGCTAGCCTCTCTGAACAGGGAGAAAGCTTTTTAAATGTCCCAAGGAATGAGAATGGTTTTAACTGCCATTTGGACAAAGGTTTCCCCCATTCACTCAGTCTAGAACCTCCTAGTAAAATTTGTTATCTGTTAAGGCTTTCAACAGAACCGCATCAGTTTTCAGGATTGGTTGATTGTAGTAGTGCCGATGGGCCGCAGGTAACCATATAGCGATAGAGATATAACCGTTGACATACAGGTAGAGATGCAGAGATTTACGGATAGAAATAACACTCAGCAGGTCTAAAAGATTTGCTTATGAGAATTAACTAATGAACATACGTGTGAATGACATGCTTTTCATTACAAAATCATCTGTAACTATTTTTTTGCATATTTTCTGCTGAATATAATTTTTATATTGCTGAAGTAAACAGCACATTGCAGAATGGTTCATTTAAATTATTTGTTTTTGTTTGAAATAACTGATGTATTTCCCGACAGAACCCCGTGTAGTTTAGGAATCCTCACTACACTTGATTTAATAGGTTCCCCCCAAACTGCACAGCCGTGGTAGTTAGTTGTCCTTTGAATGTCAGCTCTCCACTGAGGCAAACTAGTTATTGAACTGCTGAATCATCACTTGCATTGCATGAGCTGAGAGCAATTCCCAGTTGTGCGTCACCCCACCTAAATGTGACCCAAGCTATTTCATTTTGAAAGCTGAATCCAGAGCGGATGCAGCAGAAAGAAATAACTACTCCGCTGAAGTATGCAAAGTTATTCACATCTTCCTTTAGCATTGACAATTGTTGGCAGTGAAAGTAACATGTTTTGCTTGAAATGGAAAACCAGTATTGATCCTCTTCCCAAGGTGAATTTCCCTTCTATTGGAGAACTATGTCAGGAGACATCTGTGCAATTTCTAAATTAAGTAACTTTAAAAAGAAACGAAGAGTTCTGTGGCTTTTGGACTTGGTTTAGTGTTAATGGAATTTGAACAAACTAGGAATGACTTTTATTTTGATATTTCAATCTGTATAGAATTTTTTGTAAAGTGGCTATTTCACTTCATTTCCAATAGCGTAAGATTTCTGTCCAAGAATACACTTCAGTCCTCCAATACACCCAGCCACACCATTGTACTCCAAGACTTGGGAGAGCAGATAGGCTTTGCAGCATGTCTTCAACGTCATCAGTTGTGGGCTCTTTCAGGCCCACATGGAGAACAAGCTCCTTCCTGAAGAATGCCCCCCTCCATTTGACACTGATGGAAATCAGCTCAAGTGCCTCCACCAACCACAAGGATGACATGATGAGAAAAAGCAGTCTATTAAATAGCTTGGGACCTGCCTACTTAGGGTCTATCTTCACCGCAGAATTTATCCAGGCACTTGCTTGCCTGTTGTCCCTAAACTCCCTCATGTCAACACACAAAAACTCACCCATGTTTAATGAGATGTTCATCTGGGCTAGCTGGCCCACGTGGGGGTATCGGCTAAAACCCGAATGAGGCTTTCACTTGGGCTCGTCACATGCCCACTTTGCAGTGAGGTCACAGGTAAATCAGTCAGATGCATATAGTCCTTCAGTCCCTTCCCATCATTTTCCCCCCCTCCATGTGCCCAAAAAGGACAGACAAGTTCTCCCACAATTCATTAAGACAGAATCATAGAATGGCTCTGCTTATTGCAGCACAAAGAGGGTATGGCTTTGTAATGTGGCTGCTCACACCTGGGCAAGGCTAACCCAGGTGCTCAGACGCATGTGCCAGTCACTGAGTTAACTCTGCCATGAAAACATACCTGTGACAGGGTATGCCTCACCACTGCAGCGCCTCCTGCTGGCTGTCTGGGGAATTAGCGCTGTGCCCTCTTCCGGTAGTGTCTCCCCTGCTGTCACCTCTGTTCCTGGACCCACGTCACTCCCAGGACTGCAGCATTCTCTTCAGTGACACTGCCCTCCAGCTGTGCCACACTCTGTGTTCCACCCTTCTGGGGGGACCTGCAGTCTACTTTCCAGCCACTCCCTTCAGTGGCAAACTGCAGTCCACGGTCTAGCCACTTCCTTCAGTGGCTCCAGTCCCCCTCCCGCTCTTGTGTCAGGGCCTCAGTCTGCAGGTCCATGCAGCCTGCCAGGAGCTGCCTTTCGCTCCCTGGGTCTCTGCCTGCTGCATGCAAGGTAACCAGTCCACCTCCCTCCTCAAGATCCAGGGAGTGACTTCCACTGCTCTGTTCTGCAGCCCTTCTTATATGGGCGAGCCTGCCCCTGATTGGCTGCTCCTAGCTATAAGCCCTTCTGTGATTGGCTGCCTCCTACACAGCCTCCTTAGGGCTACATTTAACCCCTTTTCTGCCAGTGTGGGGCAGACGCCCCATCTAAATACCCTTAGAGCTTTATGGGTCAGAATGACTCCTTAAACTCCACCCAGAAACCATTCACCAGTGTAGATCCTGGAGCACTGGCACTGTGTGTGTGTGTGTGTGTGTGTGTATGTGTGTGATGGGATAGTTTCCTGAACTATAGTTCAAAGGTATTCAAATCCTCCTCTAATTATACATAATCCCAAGCTTGAAACTGATCTACTTTCAAAGTTTTCAGCAGGAGTTGTGTGTAAGAAACAATTGCAGGACTGGATATGAGAACTGATCCTAATGGTGCCATAGTACCAGAGTGGGGACAGAGGCTACGCAGTACCACAGTGGGGCTGCCGCATCATAGGGAAGGAACCTCCTTTACCCATAAATTGAGGGGCCCACAAGGTTTAGAAGCTTGGGCCTCCTGCCTCCTCTACAGATTTGTAATCCTCTCCCCCATGAGGAAATAAACTCTATAGGGAAGAAACTCTAACACAGCCATAAGCTCAGTTAGATTCACCCTGTGGAGTTTCCTGGGGCTTCTATCCCACTCCCTTATGTTTTAGAACCAAAACTGGGGCGAAAACTGGGGCGAAGTTCTGCTCTGTGTAAAGGTACACAGCCCTACTGGAACCAGTGTGATTGTAGGAATATGACAGAGTGCAGAATTTGCTCCCATAACTTTTGTGCCAGTAATTTTTAACAAGCAAACACATCTGACTGCTCCAAGATACTTCACTCATTGCACACTCAATTGGTAAAACATTCTCAGGATCTACTAATATGGAAAAAAGGGGGGCAGGGAGGGCTTACCTACTGTACTATTAAATCCCAATTTCTATTATCATTCTTAAAACCCTGATTACCCTGACTCAGTCTCTCTTAATGGTCTCTGATCACACCGTCCAAAGTATGTGCCTTTAAAAAATCCTCTGACTTCAGAACCAGTTTTTCCCTAGACAGTTTAACTTTTTCTGTGTTTCTTGTAAGCAGCAGGAGACTTTTTGCTTTGCTGTGGGATACTGAATAAACAAGAGTGTTTTTTTTTTTTTTTAAATAAAATGTAATGATGACTTGCTTGAGTGGGAAAAAATGCTACATATTCAAACTTTGGGGGGCAGAGAGGAGGATAACTCTCCAATTAGCTCCAGTTTTTTTTAAACTTAACCAAAAAGTGAGTTGTAAAATTAGAACGTTGACACACTAGTGACATCCGACCCACAGCTTTGGGTTAATACATTTTGGAGGAGCAACAATAACAATTAATAATAACGGTAAGACCAACAACTCTGAACACAAATGATAATTCCATTTGAGATAATGGGCCTGATCTTTCACCTGTATAAGATAATGGGGGTTTTGTCCTCTGACTTCAGCCACAGCAAGATCAAACTCTGTGTGAGGGAATGTGGACCAAAATCAGTTATGTTAGCCTCTTAGGGAAATCTTTCTGCACATGGTACCAGGTTGCGAGAGCCGGTGTTACAATGGTACAGTCTCGCTACAGAACACGTAATGACAACTCCATAGTCATGGATGAGCTAATATAATAGACCACTCTGCCAGCTGTGATCTAACATGATAGTTGCTCTCTTCTACAAGTGACCTATTTACTCCAACAATTGAAAATGCATTGTTGCAGCTGTGACTACTGCTTCCTAACGGACTGAAGCAAAATTGCTTTATTTGCTTACATGAATTCAGCATAATCATGTGGCATTGATTCTTTGGCTCAGTTGGTGAGGAATTTCACCCTGGGGAGGAAGGGCCAGCTTTAAACCCATCTTCATCGTTGCCGCTGCTTCTGAAATAATTTCATGGTAGAAACTCTTGCCTTAGTCGACCATGTATTTTAAAATGAAACTCTATAACTGTATAAAATGTACTCATTATGGAGTTTCACAATGTATTTTCAACTGGAGTAGGTGGGAAGGGCAGCGGTGCTATTCATGCAGAGAACGCAGGAGTTGTCGTACCAGATCAGAATATAGATCTATCTACTCCAGTATCCATTTTTTTTTTACTAGCAGACAGTATCTGGTAACCCAGCCCCCTAATTAATCTAGATCAGGGGTTGCCAACCTTTCAGAAGTGGTGTGCCGAGTCTTCATTTATTCACTCTAATTTAAGGTTCCGCATGCCAGTAATACATTTTAATGTTTTTAGAAGGTCTCTTTCTATAAGTCTATAATACATAACAAAACTATTGTTGTATGTAAAGTAAATAAGGTTTTTAAAATGTTTAAGAAGCTTCATTTAAAATTAAATTAAAATGCAGAGCCCCCCGGATCGGTGGCCAGGACCCGGGCAGTGTGAGTGTCACTGAAAATTAGCTCGTGTGCCGCCTTTGGCACACATGCCATAGGTTGCCTACTCCTGATCTAGATCACTTTACAGTGCTGCAGATGGTTTGTTTGGTGAACAGAATTCCAACATGACCCTTTTGTGGGGACCCACCTTATTCCCTGAAACATGGTTCTTTATTAATAATCCATATAATTATTTTAGAGTGAATAGCTATAATTGTTATTAATAATAATGGAATTATCAGTCACAGGTTTTGCCTTGATGCTCTAGCAGCAATGAATTCCACAGGTTAACTGTACACTATGTTATTTGTACTGATCACAGATGCACGTGTGTTTAACTTTCCATGGGTCTCTGTGCTTGTATCATTGGGGCACATGTGCAATGCCTTCTTTATATCAAATATTAATTGCAAATATTATGTTCTGATCATACAAAGGAATTTGCCAGCACAGTGCCCTAAACTCATGCAGAATCTTATTAACTTCAGTGGAACTCTGCATGGGACTTCACTGGGACTCTCTTGGATTTATGAGTAATTTAATCTAAAAAGTAGTACCATCCAATAGCTCTCATTCGTTTTAAAATTGTGTAATCTATGTAGTCTGTTATAGAGAACTTTGCTGTAAGGAACATGGGTGTGAATGTTCATAAAGGGTCAGGAAAAACAGGGATATAAGAAACTGATGCAGACCTGAAAGTTACATATAATCTTTTCTATACAATTTTTAGAAATCTTGAAAGATGTGTGTGCAACCGTGAAATCAACAGACAGGCAGCTTTGAATTGTACCATGGCTGCACACAGAATATTGATTCATTGCAGCTCTCTCCCTAACCTTGGTATTATAATACTATAGGGTTCAGAATTTCAAATGGACAAAGAGTTTTTGAACATTTCTCCAATGTATTAATCTCCATCTGTCTTTTCTTCAACAGTCATACAGAACCTGTGTTTCCAACTAACTTTTTCTTCCACAAATACAGACATAGTAGAAAGAGTAATCCGAACGATCCACCAAGAATTGAGTTTCTCTCTGCACTCCTTTTGGGCTGTCTGAGACACAATTCCTTCATTCTCCTGTCTTTCTGAAAGTTAATTTTTGGAAAATCTAGTACTATAGAACAACTTTAACTGAGTCCCCTCCTGTCTTCAGCACCAGTAAGCCTGAGTGCTGGGCCGTCCCTAGGGGAGTGCGGGGCCCGGGCGGAAGTGATGGATTCGTCTCTTCTGGGACTGACCGCGCTGGGCAATTGCGCTGGCTCGTGGGGCCCCCCAAAGCGTGGGGCCTGGAGCCGGGGGGGTGGGGAGAGATCGGGGCAGAAATGATGGATTTGTCTGTTCTGGGGCCGACCACAGCAGCCAATTGCACCAGACGGCAGGGCCTCTCAAAGCGCGGGGCCTTGATTCGCCATATTCAAGGGATGGCTCCGCCTGAATGTTATTGATTATTAGCCTAGTTTTTGCATACATAAATGCAAAGCGATGCTTTCTTTCATCTACACAAATGGAGCAACAGCATCAGAGGACATTTATCTATTATACTTATATGTCCTCCATCACTGTAGCATCTGAGTGCCTCACAATCTTTAATGTATTTATCTCATAACCCCCCTTTGAGGTAGGGACTATTATCCCAGTTTTACAGATAGGAAATTGAGGCACAGAGACATGGAGTGACTTTCCCAAAGTCACACAGGAAATTTGTGGTGGGAGCTGGGTATCTAACTGGGTCTTCCAGGTCCCAGGCTAGTGCCCTGATCATTGGATCATTCTTTCATATGAAGGCCATTCTCTAGGCTTCAGAAACTACAGGAAAAGAGAGATTTTTATCAAGACATCCCATTCCCATAGAGCCAAGCAGTTTTTTTATCACCCTTTAAAAGGAATGTGCTTTTTGCATCATATTAAGTTTGAATTGCATTTTATACTGTATTTTGATCTGTTTCTGCATATTCTCAAAAAAGGGGGATTTTTTTATGCCCACATGTAAAAAGACATTCAAATTTCCCTTCCCTCAGATGCCACCCAGAAGCCATACTTCAGACACATAATCAGTAGGTTCTTTGGGTAGCCTAAAGCTGAGTTACAACCTTGTGGTATTCAATATTTGTAAGAAGAAAAAAATCTAAATCCGTGTCAGAATGAAATTATGAAAACAAAATGAATGCAAGATGTTGACACAATGCACTCGGTGGAACAAATCTTTCAGGGTGATTGTTTGTACTGCCACTCCCTTAGCTAATTTATCAATTGATAAATCTATCACAGATGACTTGGCAGCCAGTTGCTTAAGCTGTTTGTTTATATTAACTGGTAATCATTCTGTTAGATCTCAGACTCCACTGAATTTTTCTGTTATGTAGATTAACTTTGGGGGAGGTAGACAGGAATGGTGCTTTTTTGTTCCTTGTATTTGGGATATATTGTAGACAAGATTGTCAATTACTGGTTATAGTGTATATTTTGGCTTTTCAAACAGGAATTAGCCAAACTCTAACTCAGACTTTTCTTTGCACTCATTACATTCTCTTAGCACTGAAAGTCTCTCCTTGGATTTGACTGCCAGATGTTTTTTATACAAACCGTATTGGTTTCCATTACCTACTGGAAATTGACTTTAGGTGGAAATTAATATTGCAATTATATCATTACATCTGCATAAATTATTGTCATTGTGTTTTTAAATACCTTGGGCAAAACAAAAAGAAGAAAAAAACCCTTGTGTATACCCTGCCATTTTGGACAAGTTAAGCTTGCCTGAAAAAACAAAATAAAAAATAGTTCAACAACAGCACAGTGGAGGTTGAAGAAAAATGGAATGAGAATTTTTTTTTTTTAACCTTACATATTTAGCTCCCAAAGTAAAGTGCCACGGTCAAGTCAGGAGTCTGAACTCTTAGCAGTACTAGCCATTCGCTTGCAAGTGAAAGAATAGGGCAAACGTCACAGCCCTTTGCCATTCTGCAATCCGCTCACTGATACATCTTTTCCCTATGTACTCCTGTAACCACACCGAGAAGAGAGAAAAATAACAGAGGTTAACTGAAAAGGGTTACTTTGTGCCTGGGGTGGAAGCTCCTGGAAGTGATCCAGCCAGTTACAGGGCAGTCCACTTGTCTTAAGCCACTGCTGCAAAACTGGATAAGAATTTTGATGAGCTGTTACAATAACATTGTAACTCAATCTGTCTGCAAATCATGCTCATAAACTGCCACAGATAGGGTCAGAATTGCTGTCACTTACTTTTTATGATGTTTCGCTTCGGGGGAAAGAAAAGGCTGCTCCTGTGTTCATTAAGAACTTGTGACCGCTGGGGCTGGACAGTGCTGTCTGCCATAAATTATTTGATTTAAAGAGACCTTTATTCTAAAACTTGATGCAAGAATCCTGGTGGAAGAATGACAGGCCAAGAACAAAACATTTCAGAGGGCGTTGCTTATCGGTAGCCAGACAAGGGAGCCATTGCTATCAGAAAACAACACAAGTAAACAACAGTTAAATAAAACTATGCAGAATCTTTAATACAGTATTAGATGTTTCCTTTAGGAATCATGGAGCATGCAGTATCCTTATGTTCTCCAAAGAGTTAATTTGGCAGCCCGTAGATTCCGTTCTGTGAAGTGACTGGAAGGAGATACCCACAATAACGAGAGTGCCGGAGTGAAACAGGGAAGCAGCAATCACCAAATCGGAAGAGTAACTTTTTAGCAAAGCTTTGAACCTATAACTTTTTCTTCCTCTCCCTAGGTAGGAAACGCAGGGCTCAGTATCCTTGGAAAACATGGCATGCAAATTTAGTCATATCTGGGACTCAAACAAACTTTGCCTAGGGCTTTCAGGCACTGGTGGATTTCAGTATGCCAAAGGGCAAACCAGTTCTAATGTGTAATACAAGAGAGTATTTAGCTTATTCATTTTGTCTTGTGCAATTATCCAAATTCAGTGTCTGAGACACAGCATAAAAGCCAACCCTCAACTATAAAAAAGATGCCTGGTAAATATTTTGAACAAGAAAATAAATAGTACAGTTAAGATTGCTGCTTGTGCAGAAGCAATAAATGGAGTAAGATACAAAGGGTACGTCTTCACTACCCGCCATATCGGCGGGTAGCAATCGATTTATCCGGGATCGATATATTGTGTCTCATTAAGACGCGATATATCGATCCCCAAACGTGCTCACCGTCGACTCCAGAACTCCACCAGAGCGAGCGGCTGTAGCGCAGTCAACGGGGGAGCCGCGGCCATCGATCCTGCGCCAGCTGGACCCCAGCTATTCGCATAGCTGACGTTGCGTATCTTGGATCGATCCCCGCCCCCCCAGTGTACACCAGCCCTAAGAGACACAGGGTGTGTAGCATAAAGAATCAGAATATTTAAATAACTGACAGATGAACAGACTACAGCACATAATCCTGCCTCTGACTCTCTTGATAAAAAGCAAATTTCTAACTCAACTGTGATATTAGGTTTTATACAGCTCTTTTAATCCTATTCTTTACATTTCCAAAATAAATGAAAAATGATGATTTTTAACATATGCCCTTTCCTTAGCAAACATATTGTTTGTAAGCCTGTCTAGCTAACTACCTAGATATAAAATGACCGCGGGAAAACTGAAGCCGCGGGGGTAATCAGAACTAAGACAAACAAGCCGCCTCTTCATTAGGATTTGCAATAAGTAACTATTTTGTTCTATGCTAATAGGATGATATCCCAGCCCCTTGTGGAAAGCCTGAGTGTTCAGTGGATTAACGGGTGTTGGGGGAGAGAATGGATCCTTCACAGCCCCAAGATGGGGCACAGAACACCTGCACAGCCAGATAGCAGCTGCTACTATAGGCCGTGAGATGTAATAATTGTGACCAATGCTGCCCTTCTCTCCTCAATATGTGGAGTTTATGGGAAATGGCTGCAAGCTGGTTGGCCCACAACCCTCCCTGTGAACTCCCATCATTTTACCCAGCTATCTAGGTGCCTTGGAAAGCACTTACCAGCATGGCATGCCAGGAATAATCCCTTCAAATAAGTGACTGTGGAGCTCAGCTCCGTGGCATTCAGGGAGCAGTGCAGTCCCCCTGCTGGGCCTCTCCATGGACTAATCCTGTCACACAGCAGACCCACGATGGTTTCATGCAATTGGGCAGAGAAAAGAAGGTGCTTATAACCTTGTTCCTTTCTGTGTTCGCTTACCCTTTCGCTAGGAACTACATTCCATAGTCAAGGCTTGGGTTAAATCAGTACCCATAAGCTTGTTGATTTTAAAAAGTTTTACAAGAATTCTACTCTAATAACAATGTACATCCCAGGTACCATAATCGAATAATGAGGGGCCATACATTCATGCCAGAATGAGCTCTAATGAGAGGGAGCACCTCACTTGAAGGCACAAGAACAAAGGCGCCTTAGGCATATGCCAGTCCCCTACTGATGCACTCTGGTTTGTAGGTTATCGCTTGCGGTATTCGCCCACCCTTATCCAATGCAGCTCGAAGACCAGACCTGCTCAAGCTTTGCAGTTCTTATTCAGACACACTGCCACATAAGTTCTTATTAATGTCTGAATAACAGCATTTCATTACTTTCAGCAGTGCAGCTCTCACACTGCATCAAAGTCCCATCGGACATCTTAATCCAGCATGAGTGTCTAGGCAACTCGACTTGACAAAGGCATCGCGACGTAGGAGGAATGATTCAACTCCTGTCACCATCACCATAAGACTTGGCACTTCTATAGTCTCTTCTATGCACAGATCTCAAAGAACTTTACAAGCATGAATAATGCACTGCAAGGCGACTACCCCCTCTGCATTCAAATCCCTCCTGCTCGCTCACTTACGTAATCATGTCTAGAGGAAACTAGCTGGCTAGTTACGTCAGGGCTATGGGTACATGGGGATGATCCATATAATATATCAAAACAATTCAAGAGTTTTGTGCTATTGTAACACCATGGGTGGGATTTGTCATGGGGCTTAAAGGAGCTAGATACCCAACTCCCAGCTAGTATTACCAAAATATGGCCATTTCCCATCTTGATGACTTTGCTTGGTCCTTTGATTGTCTGTTTGTTTTTTACATTATGAGGATTTTGGAGTAGGCCCAGTGTCTTCTTTTATGTTTGAGAATGTCCCAGCACATTGTCAGCACTACTCCTGCAATAACAGGATGCAGTGTCATGGCAAACACCGGGGGAGGCGGGGACGGGACCATTAGAGAGGCTGTATATGTGACAGAAGGAATTTGACTAATAAGAATCTCAGATACTCTCAGGATTCTATGACTAGAGTATCTTGGAGATCTGATACACCAAGAAGAGAGACTAGATTGTGACTTTGATCTGCTGCTTGTCCGCAGTGCATCCACTTTGCTTATCATACAAGGGATGCTAATATTAGGACATGCAGAGAAGTTTTTTCTATAAATGCTAGAGACATTCTGGCACATAGAGAGGAGAAATAAGAGTCTCTGTAAATAATTCCAGTTATCATGGTTGTAAGAGAGGAATGTTTTCCAGTAAATCCCCTCCCCCCCTTTTTTCCCCTTCAGTTTTTGAATTCTTTCACTCACTGTGTCATTCTTTCTTCTTTCCTCCTCCCCCGCCCTTTGTTTTACTTTCCCTCCTGTCCAAAAGCAGCACATTCAGCTAAGGAATTAGGATACTGGCATCTATGCAAAATCAACTCCGACAGAATTCTTGTGTCTTAGTTTTTGCAGCACTCACTGATACATGATTCACATCGACCCAGCCTACGGGGTAGTTCTTCTTTCACCCACCAGGGTGCTCACATCCCTCCCCCAGAAGGCACTACTAAGCTAATTTAACCCATCTTTTTCTTAGTTTTTCCACACGTTTCTGTGGATTCCTTACAAATCTTCATATGACCTCCATAGTGTGTGCTTTTGTGTCACCATATCAGCTAAGATGCTGATCTTGCCAACACTTAGGTACATATGTAACTTCACTCACATGAGCTGTCCCATTGAGGTCAATGGGATTACTCACTAAAGTGAAGTTAAGCATGTGTGTAAGTGTTTACAGGCTCGAGGCCTAAAATCCCTCCTTACATTTTTAGTTCCACAGAGCCAAATTTTGAAGGGCCCTGACCAGGCCACAGATGCAAAGGAAATGTCAAATTTCTGACTTGCAAGGAGCTAAGTAGTTGAGTGTCCATGCAACTAGATGGACCCAGAGAATCCTCCTGGCCTCAGCTCAGTGGAGCATGTGTGAGTTGGAAGGAATCAAACAGAAGCATTGTGACCAATGGCTGGGGTCAAAATCGGCAGGGTCAAAATCTCTCTTGAGGAAATAGATGGCATCATTATCCTCTTAATACACCTATCTTCAGCAGTTGTGTCTTGTCTAAATATTAGGTTGTGAACTCTCTAGGGCCGGGACTGTCCTTAAGCAATTTGTACAATGGGGCCCTAATCTCTGTTTTGGGGTTCTTAGGCTCTACCTCAAGAGGAACAGTGAATAATAACCATAACTCATTCAGTGGCCCAGATGTTCACCGGTTACTTAACACTTGGGTTAAGGGTTCTGCCCTATGGCTTTGGAATATATTTTCCTAAGTAAACAGCCCAGTTGCTCCATTTGTTTACTGATTTCCAAGATTTATCAATAGGGTCTATAAAATACAAGATTAAATGAATTTTCCAATACATCTGTTGGTGAACATATGCTGTCCAGGCATAGGTTGTTTTGCTTTCTCACTACAGTGTACAGTTAAGGTGATTATTTAAGCAATGGTGGAGATTTCATTGCTTTGAGATTGTCTAATCATAGCCTTGAAAACATCACAAAGCATGGGGGCTAACTATCCAAAGATAAATGTATATCCCTAGAAGTTACTTTATAGCAATTAGGATTGATATCAGTTCTTTATATAAGTAAATGACTGTGGTCACTGGCAAATGACAGCTGATGTTACACTGTTTTAGCAGGGAAGTTCACATAGATTAACCTCTTCATTTGAAATGCTGAATAGCAATTGAGTATGGGCCTTGAGTATAGGCAGTATTTATAATAAAAAATTAAAATTGTGCTTTAAAATATTCAAGAAATGTGAAAGATAATATGAGAGAAGGCTTATGAGTCAAAATGTTGCTGTATTTAAGACCTTTACACATATTCAGCATTTGCTTGCATAACTACAGGATATCTGCTTTGAAGAACCTTTTAAAAATATAATTTTTATACAAGTAATGCGACTATTCATTGCCCTTTTATGCATAAGCTTAAAATAGTCAATCTGTGTTTAATAAAAAATGAATATGCAGGTGTGGGTAATAATTTATATTATACTGGACAGGTCAGGCTTGGTAGCTTGCTACTGTAATAGTAGGAGACAGTAACACCTGTGACTGGCCAATGCCAGGCACTGAGAAGTTATCAAGTAATTTGGCAAATCCCAGGAAGTGCCAACACTTTCGAACAGATGAGCACCTGAAGAGGGTAATAGGACCCTAGGTGGAGGAAATGCCATTGAAAGCAGAGGAGTTAAATCATGTTTAGCCAACGGCTGCCACAAACTCAAGTGAACTTGGGGAGGGCTAGCTCAGTGGTTTGAGCACTGACCTGCTAAACCCAGGGTTGTGATTTCAATCCTTGAGGGGATCAGTTAGGGATCTGTGGCAAAAAAAAAAAAAAAAAAAAAATAGTTGGGGATTGCTCCTGCTTTGAGCAGGGGGTTGGACTAGATGACCTCCTGAGGTTCATTCCAACCCTGATATTCTATGATTTCTATGAAAACAACAGGAAAGCACACTAAGTAATTTCTTCTACAAGAACTATTATGGCAGAACACAAGGCACAGTGAGCCCCGTATGACAATGGACAGTTAGACCCCCAGATCAGAAGGAGAAACAAAGTATACTGGGGAGGAGGCTCTGGCCATTAAGAGTACAGGATTTGGTTATGATGATGCTATACCAAACCCTTCAGGAAATACAGTGCCTGTTGTTTGGAGGAAAAGGATGATCTGAACCTTCAAAATGAATAATCAGATAATTTATATTATAAACCTAATGCTTAGTGCTTATAAAGTGCTCTTCCTCCATAGATCTGAAAGAACGTTACCATGGAGGGTAAATATCATTATCCCCATTTTATACGTCTGAGATTCAGAGAGTTTAGTGGCTTGACTTTCAGAGGCCAGCTACCACACCTGTTGACTTCAGTGGGAACTGCAGTTGCCCAAGAGCTTTGAAAATCAGGCCATAAGTGCTTTGACCAAGGTCAAACAGCAAGTCAGTGGCAGAGGAAGGAACAGAACTCATGACTTCTGATCCTAGTCTAAAGAACTGTCCTCTGGAGACCATACTGTCCCCTGCTCTTGTATTGCCCACTCACCCAGAAACCCCAGATTCTAGGCTGTCCTATAACATCGAAAAAAGCCAGTAACTATGCTATCACATGCATTTGGCAACAAGTGACATTCTGTAACTATTGTAGTTTAGTTTTACAGCAATGACTACTGTGTGTGTATTAGTTATTCCAAGGAGGAACCTCACAAATTGGCCACTGGAAAAAGCACATCTGTCTTTATAATTTGTGCAAATACTTACGTTTGCAACACTCATGTTTATTGCATAATAATTAACCGGCCCAAATCAGATATCTTATAAGATGCACCAGTTGATTTAATCAATGACTTTTCCAACATGCCTGCCCTTTAAAAACTGACAAATTTCCGGCATGATCAGGTTTTCTTTCTGAATCTATTTTTCTTTTCATTAGTTTCTTAGAGATGATTTAATGTGCTGTAAAACTGGTCTCCGTAATTGCTGTTCTTTATTATATTACTACTTAGCAAGCTATACTAAGTGCTTGAAAAAATTCATGTCAGAAAATTGAACACTAGCGAGTAACAGGGAAAGTTGCTTTTTATTATTATTATTATTATTGATTCTGTTGACTAGACAAATATGTAATTAGACCCTTTCTGAATTATCTTAAGGCTGAAAAAAGAAGCTTCAGGATGGTGTATAATTTGGGAGTAGACAGTAACTTTATTCAAACTGATGGCAATAACTATATCCTCATTATATCCCAATAATTATGGGCCCTTCGTTCACTCTTTGGAGCAGGGACTTTCTTTTAGTATATGGCGTTATAGCGCCTAGCACACGAGGACCCAATTTGATTGAGGCTTTTAGGTGCCACTGCAATATAAATGTTTAAAAATGCTTTGAATCAACATCCGTGTGGAGTGAACCCTCCCAGTGATCTACCTTGTCCCAGGTGGATGAAGAGGTAGGTCTCTCAACTCCATGGCACGATCTTCCTTTGGCCCTTATTCTGTTGAAAGTTCTCTCTTAGGTGAGAGACTCCCAGCTGGACACCAATAGAAAATCTAGGGGCACCACCTCCACCAAACCCTTCTGTGCTGAGCAAAACCCATTGGGCAATGGCAGGTCCTGGGAGTGAAGAGGTGGAAAGGAGGCTCGGAGATTCCATGTAGACGCTTATGACCCCTCGAGCTTAGGAGACAAGTCTCTGGCCATTTCACAAACCTTACCCTCTGATGAAGTGATCCCAGGAAATCTCTCTGAGGATATTCTGTCCCCATAAACTCCCCGGATGGGGGTGATTGGTACTGGGCAATTAATTCAAGCCACTCTAAGAGCTTCAGCAATCTTTTCATAATGATGCATAGTCTGGTGAGCAAGCTTACTTGCCCAAGCTTCTGGGGTTGCTAAAATCTCCTTTTTAGCCTTGCAACAAAGAGGAAGTGTGAGAACTGGCAAAATGTCATTCTGAACTAAAGACAGAATCAAATTATTATCTAGAGAGGACCTGAGGGAAGGTAGCTGGTGTCAAGCTTCCAAAATAATAGCACATGGATAATGAAATAACTACATATGTGTTTGAGATTCTTAGGCATGGAAGGAAAGCAGTGAAGAGCTTGATGCTACCTCATAGAATATCATAGAATATCAGGGTTGGAAGGGACCTCAGGAGGTCATCTAGTCCGACCCCTGCTCAAAGCAGGACCAATTCCCAACTAAATCATCCCAGCCAAGGCTTTGTCAAGCCAGGCCTTAAAAACCTCCAAGGAAGGAGACTCCACCACCTCCCTAGGTAACGCATTCCAGTGCTTCACCACCCTCCTAGTGAAATAGTGTTTCCTAATATCCAATCTAGATCTCCCCCACTGCAACTTGAGACCATTGCTCCTTGTTCTGTCATCTGCCACCACTGAGAACAGCCGAGCTCCATCCTCTTTGGACCCTCCCCCCCCAGGTAGTTGAAAGCAGCTATCAAATCCCCCCTCATTCTTCTCTTCTGGAGACTAAACAATCCCAGTTTCCTCAGCCTCTCCTCATAAGTCATGTGCTCCAGACCCCTAATCATTTTTGTTGCCCTCCACTGGACTCTTTCCAATTTTTCCACATCCTTCTTGTAGTGTGGGGCCCAAAGTGGACACAGTACTCCAGATGAGGCCTCACCAATGTCGAATAAAGGGGAACGATCACGTTCCTCGATCTACTGGCAATGCCCCTACTTATACAGCCCAAAATGCCGTTAGCCTTCTTGGCAACAAGAGCACACTGTTGACTCCTATCCAGCTTCTCGTCCACTGTGACCCCAGGTCCTTTTCTGCAGAACTGCTACCTAGCCATTCGGTCCCTAGTCTGTAGCAGTGCATGGGATTCTTCCATCCTAAGTGCAGGACTCTGCACTTGTCCTTCTTGAACCTCATCAGGTTTTTTTTGGCCCAATCCTCTAATTTGTCTAGGTCCCTCTGTATCCGATCCCTACCCTCTAGTGTATCTACCACGCCTCCCAGTTTAGTGTCATCTGCAAACTTGCTGAGAGTGCAGTTCACACAATCCTCCAGATCATTAATATATTAAACAAAACTGGCCCCAGGACCGACCCTTGGGGCACTCTGCTTGAAGCCGGCAGCCAACTAGACATGGAGCCATTGATCACTACCCGTTGAGCCCGACGATCTAGCCAGCTTTCTATCCACCTTACAGTCCATTCATCCAGCCCATACTTCTTTAACTTGGCAGCAAGAATACTGTGGGAGACCGTATCAAAAGCTTTGCTAAAGTCAAGGAATAACAAATCCACTGCTTTCCCCTCATCCACAGAGCCAGTTATCTCATCATAGAAGGCAATTAGATTAGTCAGGCACGACTTCCCCTTGGTGAATCCATGCTGACTGTTCCTGATCACTTTCCTCTCCTCTAAGTGTTTCATAATTGATTCCTTGAGGACCTGCTCCATGATTTTTCCAGGTACTGAGGTGAGGCTGACTGTCCTGTAGTTCCCCGGATCCTCCTCCTTCCCCTTTTTAAAGATGGGCACTACATTAGCCTTTTTCCAGTCATCCGGTACCTCCCCCGATCGCCATGAGTTTTCAAAAATAATGGCTAATGGCTCTGCAATCTCATCCACCAACTCCTTTAGCACCCTCGGATGCAGCGCATCTGGCCCCATGGACTTGTGCACATCCAGTTTTTCTAAATAGTCCCGAACCACTTCTTTCTCCACAGAGGGCTGGTCACCTTCTCCCCATACTGTGCTGCCCAGTGCAACAGTCTGGGAGCTGACCCAGACTTGTTCGTGAAGACAGAGGCAAAAAAATCATTGAGTACATTAGCTTTTTCCACATCCTCAGAAACTAGATTGCTTCCCTTATTCAGTAAGGGGCCCACACTTTCCTTGACTTTCTTCTTGTTGCTAACATACCCGAAGAAACCCTTCTTGTTACTCTTAATATCTCTTGCTAGGTGCAACTCCAAGTGTGATTTGGCCTTCCTGATTTCACTCCTGCATGCCTGAGCAATATTTTTATACTCCTCCCTGATCATTTGTCCAATCTTCCACTTCTTGTAAGCTTCTTTTTTGTGTTTAAGATCAGCAAGGATTTCACTGTTAAACCAAGCTGGTCACCTGCCATATTTACTATTCTTTCTACACATCGGGATGGTTTGTTCCTGCAACCGCAGTAAGAATTCTTTAAAATACAGCCAGCTCTGCTGGACCCCTTTGCCCTTCATGTTATTCTCCCAGGGGATCCTGCCCATCTGTTCCCTGAGGGAGTCAAAGTCTGCTTTTCTGAAGTCTAGGGTCCGTATTCTGCTGCTCTCCTTTCTTCCTTGTGTCAGGATCCTGAACTCGACCATCTCATGGTCACTGCCTCCCAGGTTCCCATCCACTTTTGCTTCCCCTACTAATTCTTCCCTGTTTGTGAGCAGCAGGTCAAGAAAAGCTCTGCCCCTAGTTGGTTCCTCCAGCACTTGCACCAGGAAATTGTCCCCAACACTTTCCAAAAACTTCCTGGATTGCCTGTGCACCGCTGTCTTGCTCTCCCAGCAGATATCAGGGTGATTAAAGTCTCCCATGAGAACCAGGGCCTGCGATCTAGCAACTTCTGCTAGTTGCCAGAAGAAAGCCTCGTCCACCTCATCCCCCTGGTCTGGTGGTCTATAGCAGACTCCGACATCACCCTTGTTGCTCACACTTCTTAACTTTATCCAGAGACTCTCAGGTTTTTCTGCAGTTTCATACCGGAGCTCTGAGCAGTCATACTCCTCTCTTACATACAACGCAACTCCCCCACCTTTTCTGCCTTGCCTGTCCTTCCTGAACAGTTTATATCCATCCATGACAGTACTCCAATCATGTGAGTTATCCCACCAAGTCTCTGTTATTCTAATCGCATCATAGTTCCCTAACTGTGCCAGGACTTCCAGTTCTCCCTGCTTGTTTCCCAGGCTTCTTGCATTTGTGTATAGGCACTTAAGATAACTCATCAATCGTCCCTCTTTCTCAGTATGAGACAGGAGTCCTCCCCTCTTGTACTCTCCTGCTTGTGCTTCCTCCCAGAATCCCATTTCCACACTTACCTCAGGGCTTTGGTCTCCTTCCCCTGGTGAACCTAGTTTAAAGCCCTCCTCACTAGGTTAGCCAGCCTGCTGGTGAAAATGCTCTTCCCTCTCTTCGTTAGGTGGAGCCTGTCTCTGCCTAGCATTCCTTCTTGGAACCCAATCCCATGGTCGAAGAATCCAAAGCCTTCTCTCCGATACCACCTGCGTAGCCATTCGTTGACTTCCACGATTCGACGGTCTCTACCCAGCCTTTTCCCTGCACAGGGAGGATGGATGAGAACACCACTTGCGTCTCAAACTCTTTTATCCTTCTTCCCAGAGCCACGTAGTCTTCAGTGATCTGCTCAAGGTCATTCTTGCCAGTATCACTGGTGCCCTTGTGGAGAAGCAGGAAGGGGTAGCGATCCGAGGGCTTGATGAGTCCTCCATAGAACTCTAGGCAAAACTCCCATTGACTTCTATGGTGCTGGATAAGGCACTCAGGGTATGGTCTACACTGGAGGTGGACAATGTCATTTCTAACTCTGATTGCATTAGCATGCTAAATATAGACGTGTGGCTGTGGTGGTGTGAGCAGGGGGTGAGGCTAGCAGCCCGAATACATACCTAGGGGTTTGGATGGGATCTACCCTGTTTCCCCGAAAATAAGACAGTGTCTTATATTAATTTTTGCTCCCAAAGATGCGCTAGGTCTTATTTTCAGGGGATGTCTTATTTTTCAGAAATGAAAAATGCCTTATTATCGGTGGATGCCTTATTATCGGGGAGGTCTTATTATCGGGGGGATGCCTTATATTACAACGAGAGGCAAAACTGTAAGTAGGCCTTATTTTCGGAGGATGTCTTATTTTCGGGGAAACAGGGTACCAGGGCAGCTAGTCCCTCCTGCTGTTTGCCCTGCCATGGCTACACTTCTGTTTTTAGCATGCTAGTTTGATAACAGCTATTAGGGATACGTCTCCTCAAGCTGGAAATTATACCTCCAGCTCCAACGTAGACAAACTCTGAGAAAAAGAGGCAGCCCTCAGTGCTATAGTTTGTCATGGTAAAAAAAAAAATCAACACATTCTGTAACATGATTATACTTCTCAAACTAGCGTATTTGTTCCTGAATGTGCCTTGAGAGATTCTTCTGGTATTAGTTATTTCTAAGGCCAGGCACCATTCTTTTAGACCACTTGGCGCAAGCAATCTTCAAAGGCTCTCACTCCCTCTCTTGCTGATCTTTAGATTATCCCTTTCAACCTACCACCCAAGGTGTTTCCCTTTTAGCCCTGGGAAAGGTTGACAAAGCCTTTCCTGTAGTTCTTAGCTCCAAGAAACAACCCCCAGAAAAGCAAGCGGCAACAACCAAAGGGGACCAGAACCCTGGAACAAAAGCACCGTTTCAAAGGTTGCCCTCCAGTTACTCGCCTCTTTGTAACTTACAACGGTGGTATCTGATGGTTAAGAAAAGGGAATCAAACTTTCTTGATTCTAATCCTGGCTCTGCCATTAATTTGCTAGACTAGTCCAGGGAATAGACCAATCTGTCCCTTTATTATATCTAGTTTGCAGATGGATAAACTAAGTGATGTGATGAGGCTTTAGTGCTTTCTAGCCCTGGAGATCCTTGGATCAGAAGTACATCGCTATCCCGATATAACGCGACCCGATATAACACGAATTTGAATATAACGTGGTAAAGCAACGCTCCAGGGGGGCGGGGCTGCGCACTCCAGCAACGCTCCAGGGGGGCAGGGCTGCACACTCCAGCGAATCAAAGCAAGTTTGATATAACGCGGTAAGATTTTTTGGCTCCCGAGGACAGTGTTATATCGGGGTAGAGGTGTACCAGATAAAAAGAAGGCGCATTGTGCTGTATAATTTATACCAAATACACATATTAACCTTGGACATGTTTGAGAGACATATGTGAACATGTTTGACAGTGGAAGTTCTTGCTGAGAAGCTCCTGTCTCTTTTTATCCCCAAGAGTGGAAAATACCTGTGGCATGTAATATGTTAATGAGTTAGAACTATGATAAATATAGGCAGAAATTTAGCTTTTCATTCATATTTTACATTCATTGCTGCCACCCAATGTTCCAACAAGGACACGGGATGGGGTCTGTTCGGAATCCATCCGAACGGCTCCTTTATTGGTCAGAGGAGTCAGTTAAACCACATGAAATGCTCCCTCTCTTCCAGCTGCTGCTTATTGCTTTCTCCTAAATGTATTATGTATTTATGTATATTACAGTACAAAGAGGAAGGATGGTCCAGTTGTTAGGGCAGTAGCCTATGACATGGGAAACTAGAGTCCAAGTCCCTTCTCTGCCAGAGACTTCCTGTCAGACCTTGTACAAATCACTTACCCCCTCTCTCTCTCTGTTCCCTACCTATACAATAGGAATTGTACCACTTCCCTACCTCACAGGGGTGTTGTGAGGCTAAACACATTAAAGATTGTAGGTGCTAAGATACTATGGCTATCTCAATACCCAAGACAGAGAAATGGCATCTAGAGAATCCAGCTGAGGCTGGCCATTGTGCTAGGCACTGTGCAAACATACACTAAGAGACTGACTTTGCCTTGAAGAGCTCATCTTCCAAATGGAGAAGACAGACAAAGGGTGGGAGAGGAAACAGGGACAAGGAGGGGAGGTAACTTGGCCAAGGACAGTGGGAGATCCAGGAACAGAATCTTGGTCCAATGCCCTGTCGACTAGACTCTGCTGTCTCCAACCAGCTTATTTCTTCGTTAATGGTATTAAATTTGTCTGTCACACGGAAACCTAGGGAATGACTTATGAGCTCAGAGCAGCTGGCCATCTAGTCTGGTAAACCTTCTCTGGCAGTGGCCACTATCAGATGCTTCAGAGGAAGGGGTAAGACACCCAGTGGTAGGCAATTATGAAATAACAGGCACCTAGGAAAGGCTTCATGCGATCCTTCATCATTTAATGTTGGCTTATGCCCTTGAAGCGTGAGAGTTCATATCCATAATATTACTATACACAGTACTTTTGTTCTGACAGTATCCTATCTGATTAAGAACCAGCCACAAAGGCAAGTATAAAATCTCTGGGTGAAATCATGGCCTCATTGAAGTCAATGGCAAAAGTCCCATTAACTTCAGCAGTGCCAGGGTTTCATCCCCTGTGTATATTTTCTAGAGTGCCTCATGATTAGAGTAATATTCTATTCATCATAGTATGGCCCATTTGTTACAGTAGGAGTATAAATTTGTTTTCTATTACTGTCGTATAGCTGTCCTTTTCTCTCTTGCTGTAATCATTTCTTCAAAATATCAGTTAAAAAAAAGTTGAGAACTTGAAATCTTCATCTTAATTTTGTCCTAACCTTTCCAAAATAGATTAAATTACTTTTAAAAGAAATGTCAGCAATCATGTGCACACTGTACAATAGTGCCTAGTCAATACATAAGTAAATTGAATGAATTATCTCCACTGTAATATTCATTAGAGCATGAAATGCAAAGAACTCCTGACTTCCAATGCGGTATAACCTCCTCAGACACAATTTGAAGCAAAAAATGTGTATGATGTAGTGGCTGAAAAGAGCATAAAAATGTGAGACCAATCAACTTATTTAACTAGAGATCCCCGTAAGCAGGATTATTTTTTCACTCTTAAGTTTTTGTACCGGCGAATACAATAGACAAACACTTTATTATTATTGTTGCATTACATGAATGTCAGAGAAATGTTGGCCTGTTAAATATGTCAGTTTATATTGGAAAATAAGGATGCCTGTTTAAAAAAAAAAATTTTTTTTTCAAGTGAGTCTGTGGCCAAATATGTTTGTGGCTGAGTCCTAGTCCAAAAAACTAATGCTTTAAAAATGAGCCTATGATTTAAAATGTCCTCATTATGATTGCTTAATGAGGCAACTTATTCCTATTAAGGGACGCCATTAAGCAATCAGAATGAGAGAGTTTTAAGAACAAATTTTTGGAAATCTTGTAATTATGTACTGCTGCACTCAATGGCTGTTTTAGTACTATGTATTTAATTCAGATTCACAGTGTACCATATTTCACGACACTGTATTCACATCAGATTCCTGTATTGATAACATAGGACCTTAAGCTTTACATTATATAATTACAAATGCCAGTTGCATCAAAGGAATTATTGAGAAGCCATTAAAACCGTACAGAAAGATTCTAACTGCCCCTGAAAACACAGGTTAGTGGAAAAGTGAAAACTGATTTTTCATCTTTGACTTTTACTTAAATGTATAAGATATTTTCACTGGGGGTGGAGGGAGTGGGGAAGAAGGGGGTCATTTCACCACAAAATTGCGGTTTACCTGCAAAAATGGAAAAAATTGGCCTCTGCCAATTTCTTGAAAATTCATAGATTTTTTTAAGGCCAGCCAAGGCTCTTGCAATCTTCTAGTCTGACTTCCTTCAGCAAAATTTTCAATTTTGCAAAGAAGGCAGAATATTTACAAATTTTTGTTATATAAAAGTATAGGCTCAATCTGCCTCCCTTGTAAAAAGCAAATCAAACCACCCATGGAAGGGGAAGTAGTATGTAAGGGGAAAATACCAGAATGTGACTCTCGTGGAGTTAACTTGTTGTTCCCCACAAAGTCTTTCTTAGAAGAGGCAACATTTTTCAAATTTTGAAAATTTTCAACAAGAAATAAGGATGCAAATATTCATGGGAGTTTTTTAGTTTTTTAACCAGCTGTGTCCCATGCACATACCCCAGCAATCAAGGGTGCCCAACTACCAGGAGATTTCCTTGTAGCAATGTTTGGGTTGGGGAGGCTATGTTGATTGGCCTCTCTCTGGGGAGGCAGTCGCCTTTGTACCTTCTCCTTTTGCGCTCTCCCCTATTGCACCAACAATGCAAGAAACCGTGTGAGATTAAACTAACTCAGTGTCATACAAATTGACGTAATGATCAGACCTGTGGTCCATCCAGTCTCTGCCGGTGACCAGTATCAGCTGATTCAGAGGAAGGTGGAAGAAACTCTCCAGTAGGCTGTGACGCTGGCAGAGCAGGTGCCAGCTCATGCCAAAGGCCCAGGGTCTCACTGAGCACTGAGAAATGCACAACTGCGAACCAATCTCTCTGACCTGTGGGTTAGTACCGTTAAAATAGATATTCATGTTATAAGAATGTGTTTAGGATTCAGGCTTTATGGAATACTTATAGAATGCTGCATGTGCTAATCATAATAGCTGTAGTCCATCGTATCAAGTTATATTGAGAGTTTGCATTTTAAACCTCTCCAACTGTGTATCTCACCAAACAGCAAAAGAAGCATTAATTAAGGTAAAGTGCTCGTCCTGCACATAAGATGGCCCACTGAAGGCAAACAAGGCATTGTGTAGCATCAAATGACAGAGACCTTGTGGATTACATTCCTCACTACCCAGGGCAGGTCCTAGACCAAATGGTGCCCCAGGCGAGGAGTGTCTTCAGCACCGTGCCATCCATTTGTTTCCCATCAAATTTGCCCCTTGCTGCAAACTAGATTGCAACTGAGCTTTTTGTTTCCTATACTGAGTTCCTGAAGGTTTCTTTGGGTGTATCTTTTATTTTCTGCTGGGCAAAACAATCAGTATTCGGGAGAGCAAAAATCTATGTTCCGCAGTCTTAGAAAGTCATCAAATGTGTTAAGTATGACAAAAGAAGTAACAGTATTTCTTTTATGTTGTTGCCTAGCTAGGGGTTCAATAGATATCTCTGGTGTCTCATTAAATATGTCCCTTATTAGTCGTTACTTGCACTCTTCAAGTCTTAAAACACAAGTACACTTTCACAATTACCCGATAAAACAAGGTTCACAATATTGCAGCTGGGCTCTCACTTAAGTTCATTCTTTTATCTTGCTGACTGACTGGAGACACCCTGCCCCTTATATGCCTGCAACGGCATGGCTCACAACATTCTAGCAGGTTCAAGGAAAATGTAGTTCTCAGAAAGTCTGGAAAGTTCCAGGAGATTCTACAAAGGATCAGGACATTCTAGGAGACTTGTGAAAAATGAATCCACATAGGAATACCTGAAACATGTTACTTCAAACATTCTATTTTCCTGTTTCTCTCTAACAACAAAAACAGCATAGAATTATAGAACTGGAAGGGACCTTGAGAGGTCATCTAGTCCAGTCCCCTGCATTCAGGGCAGGACTAAGTATTATCTAGACCATCCCTGACAGGTGTTTGTCCAACCTGCTCTTAAAAATCCCCAATGAAGGAGATTCCACAACATCCATAGGCAATTTATTCCAGTGCTTAACCACTCTGACAGTTAGGAAGTTTTTCCTAATGTACATCCTAAACTGCCCTTGCTGCAATTTAAGCCCATTGCTTCTTATCCTATCGTCAGAGATTAAGAAGAACAATTTTTCTCCCTCCTACTTGTAACAACCTTTTATGTACTTGAAAACTGTTATCATGTCCCCTCTCAATCTTCTCTTCTCCAGACTAAACAAACCCGATTTTTGTCAATCTTCCCTCATAGGTCATGTTTTCTAGATCTTTAATCGTCTGTATTGCTCTTTTCTGGACTTTCTCCAATTTGTCCACTTCTTTCCTGAAATGTGGCCCCCAGAACTGGACACAATACTCCAGTTGAGGCCTAATCAGCGCAGAGTAGAGCAGAAGAATTACTTCTTGTGTCTTGCTTACACTACTCCTGCTAATACATCCCAGAATGATGTTTGCTTTTATTGCAACAGCGTTACACTGCTGACTCATATTTAGCTTGTGATCCACTATGACCCCCAGATCCCTTTCCGCAGTCCTCCTTCTTAGGCAGTCATTTCCCATTTTGTATGTGTGCAACTGATTGTTCCTTCCTAAGTGGAGTACTTTGCATTTGTCCTTATTGAATTTCATCCTATTAACTTCAGACCATTTCTCCAGTTTGTCCAGATCATTTTGAATTTTAATCCTATTCTCCAAAGCACTTGCAACCCCTCCCACCTTGGTATCATCTGCAAACTTTATAAGCATGCTCTCTATGCTATTATCTAACTCATTGATGAAGATATTGAACAGAACCGAACCCAGAACTGGTCCCTGCAGGTCCTCACTCATTATGCCCTTCCAGCATGACTGTGAACCACTGATAACTACTCTCTGGGAATGATTTTCCAACCAGTTTTGCACCCACCTTATAGTAGCTCCATCTAGGTTGTATTTTCCTAGTTTGTTTATGAGAAGGTCATGCAAGACTGTATCAAAGGCCTTACTAAAGTCAAGATATACCACATCTATCACTTCCCCCCCCATCCACAAGGCTTGCTACCTTGTCAAAGAAAGCTATCAGGTTGGCTTGACATGCTTTGTTCTTGACAAATCTATGCTGGCTGTTATTTATCACCTTATTATCTTCTAGGTGCTTGCAAATTGCTTAATTATATGCTCCATTATCTTTCTGGGTACAGAAGTTAAGCTGACTGGTCTGTAATTCCCTGGGTTGTCCTTATTTCCTTTTTTATAGGTGGGTACTATATTTGTCGTTTTCCAGTCTTCTGGAATCTCTCCTGTCTTCCATGACTTTTCAAAGATAATTGCTAATGGCTCAGGTATCTCCTCAGTTAGCTCCCTGAGTATTCTAAGATGCATTTAATCAGGCCCTGGTGATTTGAAGACATCTAAGTTGTCTAATCATCCCGAGCCTAGTGCCTGGGTTGCCTGCCCCTAAATCCAGCCCTGTTACTACTTCCAGGAAGGGGAGGCCTACACATGAATTCAACCATCAGCTTGGATTCTGGCTTGAATGTGATAAAAATCCTTGACAAGGAGAAACTGGGATCTTCATGTGGTCTGGACTCTGAGCAGCAAAGATTCCTAAACATAGGCAAGCTATTTCCATGCTACTTGGCATAAGTCAGCCCTAAAAGACATACAGATCTGCTTATTGTAGAAGTTTATATTACCTTTTTAAATATAAGACTGTAACTCATTTCTGTGTGTATGTTGCATGTTTTAAACTTGTAAATAACTCTCATTTCTTTTCTTACTTAATAAATCTTTAGTTAGTTTATTACAGGATTGGCTACTGGCGTTTTTGGTTTGAGATCTGAGTACAGTTGATCTGGGGTAAGTGACTGGTCCTTTGGGACTGTGAGTAACCTGAATATTGTTGTGAATTTTAGTGTAAAGTGACCATCTATCACATAGTCCAGCTTGCCCGGGTAGCAAGATAGACTGCGATGCCCAAGGGGACTGTCTGTGACAATATGGAAGACTGGTATAGTGCTTTAGGAGTTCACACTTGTTACTGGATTGGTGAAATCTGATGATAGAATTTACAACCAGTTTGGGGTGCCTGCCCTGCTTTTCGACAGTCTTCCCTGAGGTTGATACTCACAGTCGTGAGCCAATCCAGACAGCGCGATATGGGCATTTTGTGATAACGTGCCTACAGGGAAAGTTAGTTCCTGACCCTCATTAGTTAGAGACTAGTTTTTGTCCTGAACGTGAGAGTTTTAATCCTTTCCAAAACACTTGTTGATTTGTTTTATTTTAATCCTTACTATTTGGAGCTCTGGATATTCTGGTTAACCGTTTAAATGTCCAGATGCTTTTTTGGAACCTTCTTTCCCTTCTGTCAGTTTTTGATACGGAAAGTATGATTTTGCCAGATAATTTGTATGCCTCTAAATAGATCTCTGCTAAACCACAATTACATTTATAGTAAAAAAACCACAAACAAACAAAAAAACCCCAAAAGAAATGTCAAATTTCATTTTTAGAAATCAATACATGACCGATCACGACATTTAAGGAATGGCATTATTATTCATGAAGCTCTTGGTGTTTTGCCCAGCTTTCTAGAAAGGAACAGGTGTATGTTTCATTCTCTGAGCAACTCTAAATAGTATCTCTCTTTTTATTTATATAAATATACTATATATATATATATATATATAGTAATCAGTCAGATCTCCCCTGGAGTTCTACTTTTAGTTGAATATTGATGATAAAAGTCATGTTTGGTTCAGCTTTGATGTTAGATGGCCTTTAAAAGCAGTGGTCGAGCTATACTTGTCACACTGTATTAAAAGCTGATTCACGGCAGCCTCTCAGTGTAGAAGACTGCCCTCACTGTCTCCCATTTGAGCAAGCGATGCTGAATGGACAGTTCGCTGGCATGCCCAGAATGCAAGGCAGACATAAAAGCTAGGACAATGTGTAGGGGGATAGAATTTATTTAGAGTCTGCTCACAGCTCCGTCTGCCACCACAAGTGTTAATGGGTCTTGGCCCCATTTTGTTTTGCGAAAGCCACGCAACTTTTCTTGCCCTCTGGTAAATGGCTGCAGAATAACTTGCTGTAATAAACTAGAACAACCCACCGCTGCAAGGAGAGCTGACTCAGCACCCTTTAAAATAAGTTTTAAAGGGGAGAAATAAAATATGAATCTTCAGGGAGGATTTATATTGTTCGTCAGCCCTTTTATTTCCCCTCCCTGGTGTGATGTTTGTTCTGTAAAAGCTGCCCACTTGTATTATCCCCAGCTTTCACATACTGCAGATTGCTGACTGAGGAGTCTTTATTAGCAGGAGCAGGAGTCAAGGGGCATTAGAGAGAAATTCATTTTTCTTAATAAATAAATAAAAATATAAGTTCTAATCGGCACAGAAAAGTTTGGAGAGGTATAGGATGCATTGTGTAAAATCTTTGGCAAAACATGCTCTGAGTTGTCACCCTAGTACACTTTCAACATTCATCCTTTCCTTATTCCTAACCTCTAAAAAGCCCAAATAATTAGTTGGCTGCATACAGTAGAACCTCAGCGTTATGAACACCTCATTTGGAACCGGAAGTATGCAATCAGGCAGCAGCAGAGAATAAAAAAGCAAATACAGTACAGTACTGCGTTAAAGGTAAACTACTAAAAAAAATAAAGGGAAAATTTAAAAAAACGATTTGACGAGGTAAGGAAATGGTTTCTGTGTTTGTGTCGTTTAAATTAAGATGGTTAAAAGCAGCATTTTCTCTCTGCATTGGAAAGTTTCAAAGCTGTATTAAGTCAATGTTCAGCTGTAAACTTTTGAAAGAACCACCATAACGTTTTGTTCAGCGTTATGATCATTTCCGAGTTCCGAACAACCCCCATCTCTGAGTTGTTCGCAACTCTGAGGTTCTGCTGTAATAGATTGACTCAGAAGAATGGCTAGTTACATCAGGAATCAGAACAGTTCAAGTAAGTCTAGGTACCCATTCGGAACTCTGTTACAATTCCTGCTATGATATGCCTCATCAGACATCAGCTTTGATTAAAAAGTGCAGATTTCTCAATAAACTATGCTAGATTACAGCTGCATAAAAAGTAGAGCTCTGTTTATGACACGCTACTCATTGAGAGCAGCTCACTGGAATGTTTGCTGAGGTTTATGTGAACCGGTGGCTTTCCCACTTATGTTCTTTTTCATCATTCATCTTTTACCAGGAAACTTGCGGTATCTGTGGGACAGTTATTCTGCGAGCTCTCACTACAATTTAACTGAAAGAACTGCTGTACTTTCACCTGCACACTCATATAATTGTGTGTGTTGTGTTAGAGTGTTAGAGACACATACACACGTACAGCTGAGGATTTACCAGCATAAAGAGTGCAGGTCTGGATATTATACTGGCAAGATTCTGAGGCTGTTTATCACTCCTCACCTTAGTCTCTAAGGTGCCACAAGGACTCCTGTTCTTTTTGTGGATACAGACTAACACGGCTGCTACTCTGAAACCTATCACTGCTCTATTTATCTAACAAAGGCCGTCTCATAGTCACCGTATAGAAACTGACAAGCTGTATGTTATGATAAAAAAATGCATGTATAAAGGGATTCCTTGCTTTTTATATGTAACCACTTGGTGATTTTACACTCCCTTCTACTATTTATGCAGTGAGGTTTTAAAAAAAAAAGTTCCAGGGAGATTAGAAAGTGCATATAGAAGTACAGATTTTGAGATTAGGCTGGTCCTTTAGGGCGCATCTTATGTGTACAAGTGTGATCTTTGTACTACAGTCCTTGTGTAGCTCTATAATAGATTAAAATGTGACTCCAATAGCAAGTACAGAGTGCTCTTTAAACGCCTTTTCCCAGCTTGTGTTTGTGTGGTTACGTTGCTTCAACCAAATCTATAGAAATTCCCCAAATTCTCTTTAGCGAAAGAAGTCTTATATACATTTTGTACTAACAAGTAGGTTGTGTCATGGGGACCCTGCAGCGGGTAGGCCAGGAGATGGCAGTGATCTCTGCATATATCTTGGGGCCACCTCCCCAAGTCCTTAGGGACTTGATCAGTAATGGTGCCCTGCTGTCTTTGCAGGTGTTCAGCCGTTCTCAGGAAAAGGTTACAGCCTCTCTCAGTCCAGCAGTGGTTTCCTGGCAGGGGTAGCCAGTATGGGTAGGGGGCTCAGAGGAGAAATAGTCCTGCTCTGCTCCCACCTGCTTTCATAATTAGTCACGACAAGCAGTCCCCCATAATCCTTAGTGTTTTACATTGAGTGGGAAGCTCCTGGCATTCCATAGCTACCCATCTACTGGGGCGCCAGCTGACCCTACACTGTGTGATAGCCAACATCTGTGGAACCAGGACTGTTTTCCAGCTTCCATCTTTATTCAGACAAATATATGCTACACAGAAGAAGGGTGTCATTCCTCATACTGTTTGCAGTGCATTTGGCAGAGCAAATGTACAGTAACTGGCCTCCTCTAAAGCAAAAAAAAAATAAAAAAAATGATTCTAATACAAAGCCCGTGTTTATGGGAGGGAACAATAACTAACAAAAAGGACAAACAGAAAAATACTTTCTCACAGTGGAGTGATGCTATCAGTGGTGCAGTAACAGCTGTGGTTTTTGGTAGGGCAAATGGGTCACCGATTGATAGATATACTTATAGCAGTGAAAAGAACAGGAGTACTTGTGGCACCTTAGAGACTAACAAATTTATTATAGCAGTGAGCTATTAATGAGTACCGAGAACATTTTTCTATTTACCCGTATTAAATTCCTAGCCTAGTGTGTTTTGCTCAGTAGTGCCCCAGTATATAGCACTTTGTAGGGTGTTACAGAGGAAATTTTTCTCCGTATCATTGAGATCTTTGTTCTGCCACCTGAACATTCAGAGGCCTGCTGTTTTGCTTAAGTTCCAAGCCATGCAAATGTGCCCATAGGGGTGGACCCCGTTGATGTAACTGGGGTTCTTCATGGAACTCATAAACAGATTCAGAGCCTAGGACTGTAATAACTGCTAAACAAGCAATGAACTGTTTGCATTTTCCCAGCCTGTTAAGTCATTGTTGGAGTTAAAGGGTGAAATTCTGGCTCCACTGAAGACAATGGGAGTTTTGCCATTGACTTCAGTGGAGCCATGATTTCACTCCAGCGTTGCAGTGTTATTATCAATTGATGTGTTTTGGAAATAGTAGCATCATCCTGTGATACTAAAAACTACAGATCACTACAGTGCATCCAATTCGACCTGTAGTTACATTGCTACACCCCACTGACTTCAATAGAGTAGCAGTGCTTTTACTGAGAATGGAATTTGACCCCAGAATATGTGGAGATATTAAGCATCCAATTTGTTTACCAAAAATTGGCTTCTTTCCGTTGAAGGGTATGTACCAAATTAACCTCTGATATAAGTAGGCACAACTCACCAGTGATATCAAAGGGGCTGCATGCATTTATGCCAAGAATGGATCAGTCCCAGAGTTTCCAAATGCATCTGAGCATCAGTCAAGCAAGATGACCTATATTGTGAAGTCAGATAAGTAACTGTTATGCCATACTGTCATTGCCCTTGTTTTATTGATGGGCGGTAGCTAGGTTGGCAATAATTTCTGATGGCATATTGTCCTTGGAACTAATGCATGACATCCATCTGGGTCATTCTTACGAAAACATTTAATCTCTAGAAGACTGTGATGGGGTGTATCAGCCCCGCACTGGATAGGAAGTAACCCAGGGAGGTTTTGCAGGGAAATGGTCACAGAACTGGAGCAAGGCTCGGTGTGTTTCGGTTGGAGCCCCGCCGAGCTGGTGGCAGGCAACCTCGCCACCGACAGGGCCCTAGGTTGGGACCCAGTGGAGAGGGTGGGCCCAGGTCCCCCTATCTTGGCCACCACCGGCCCTGCTCACCACTATTATGGACTCTGGCCACTAGGACGCACTGCCCTGAGAGCAAGGGCCATACCATTGACTCTGATCACTGTGCCACACTGCCCTGAGATCAAGGGCTGTATTATGGTCTCTGGCCGCTAGGCCGCACTGCCCTGAGAGTAAGGGCCGTATCCCTGACTCTGGCTATTAGGCTGAACTGCTTTGAGGGCAAGAGCCATATTATTGACTCTGGATGCTAGGCTGCACTGCCCTAACAGCAAGGGCCACACTACTGACTTTGGCCACTAGGCCAGTCTCCCCTAATAACAGGGACTGTATTATTGATTCTGGCTGTCAGGCTGTGCTGCCCTGATCACAAGGGTCGTCGGACTAAGGACACAGGGCCATGCAGCCCCGAGACCGGGGGCAGCCCTATGTCCGTAATGTCCCCCCTTTCCCCCCCCAAAGGGTGACGGGTGTATCAGCCCCGTGACAAGGACCGATCCTGCTCCCATTGGAGTCAATGGTAAAATTTCAGTGAAACTATTTAATTTACCCTTGCTGAGAATCGGGGTCCCAATGACTTGAAGGGGAACAAGATTGGGCTTTAGTTTAGAGCTATGGATGACCTATGCATGTATGACTCTTTGATTTCATGTGTGCTATGCATCTGAAGGCCAAATTAACCCTAAAGAAAACAATAAACTAGTAATGAGAAGAAGTTTTTTCCTTAAAAAAATGAGATAAATGAATGCACCTGCTAGTCTAAATTCATCCCTGCTGGAATGCCCCTGATGTTACATTAGGGACCAGTCTGTCTTCGTCCAGGTTTTTTGCACACACCCATTCGCTGCCTTCTGATGACATTCCTCGCTCCCACAAACAGACAGTCCCCAAATGCAGAGTCTTGGGTAGTCTTGCCTGTGAGGTAGCAATGCATATACAGTACGGGCACTAATGATTAACTGGTGCGCCCCTGAGGTTTCCCCGCACAAAGCCTCCTTTCAGCAGATTCCTTATCTGCTATCAAGGGAGTGTTTACAGCAGCTAAAACTCTTAAGCGCCTTGTCTCAGAGACTGATGGGGATAATTAAGCCAGTGTTTTTCAGTCCTCTGCTCTTCTTCATTGCATTGCTAGAAAGTGGGAAAAGGGCTGCATTAGCCAACAGAAGACATTGGAAATCCATGTTCAGCAATTCGGTATGTATTTTAGAATTTTTTTTTCTTGCTCATTCTTTCTGCTCGCTGCTGGCTGCTGATATACACCTATCTGAACCTCCAGGTAGAAGGGAGAATTACCCAACAATTGCAGGCCATTTTTTTTTTCCTGCACAGGAAAAAGTCAATCATTATGTGCTATAATCTAATCAACATAAAACTCATGTGCATTGATTTATGAAACGACAGGGAAAGACTGCAGGATAGTCTGTTTAAAAAACAAAATCTGGAAGAACAGATTTGTCATCCACTTGGGTTTTCTGCTCCAACTCTGGAGGAAATAGTGAAACACAGATTATACAACGACTTACTGAAAAGCAGAGATCATGGCCAGTAATCACTGCTACATCAGAATGAGTTTTTCTAGAAAACCTCTGTGAAATTGTGTAGTAAATTAGATGCATTATTTCCTGTTTTAGTAAATAAGTCTCCTGAGACCAGATTCCAAAAAGTTGTAGATGACTTTACAAGTATGCTGGAGTCCAAGCACTAAGCAATTTATCATGGCTCAGTGGCTCTGAATAGTTTGTTGAGGCATCCCATGGGATAGAAGGGTGGGTGTCCATTTTTTTCAGTCCATTTTCTCTCTCCTCTGTTTTCATCTGTTTTTTTGGCCTATATTTTCTTTTATAATTTAGCTTCATATTTGTTCTTGTTGTGTAGCTCCCTCCCCCTGATCCTGACTCAGCTGAAGGCTAAATGCCACATGAAGTGGCAGCTAGAGTGACCAGACCGCAAATGTGAAAAATCGGGATGGGGGTGGGGGGTAATAGGAGCCTTATGAGAAAAAGACCCCAAAATCAGGACTGTCCCTATAAAATTGGGACATCTCGTCACCCTAGACTGGCAGCATTCATTGGTGGTTCCATGAGATAAAGTTGCAGGGGCTGGGAAAAGAAGGTTAGTCCAGTGGCAGCCTGATCATGTAGCCCTGTGCAGTTGATCTGCTCCTCATATGTATCAAGGGCTGCTGTGAGGACAGAGAGGGAAGTGTTGGCTTTCAAGGAGCCACCAGCTACAAATCCCCAAATAGATTCCCTTTATACTGGGCAACAGCAGATGCAGGGTTATGCTCCTTTTCCTGCCCCAGCACAGACCCGTCTGACCCCATTCAGGTTGGGAAACACTGTCTTAACTGCTGCTTAGACACAGGAGGCAATTTTCAGAGGGAATTAGATAGCCAGTTACTTTCAATGGGAATTGGCCATCCAACGCCCCATAACTTTGCCTTTGAAAGTCTCCCCATAAATGTCAGTAACTTTTGATTACACTCAGTTACCTTGATTAAGGATGTAAGTCTTCAATTAAACTGAATGGATATAGTGCTGAATAGTTCTGTGTTTAACCACAGTGTCCCTATTGAGTGAGTCCGTCTCCTGTGTTGCGACAGTTTTAAGATCAGCACGGTGCGAATCACCCTGGGAGATTCTCTTAGCTCGGGAGGTTCTCCAGGAGTACATGAAGAACAAATATAGGGACCACCCACACAGTCACAAGTAAGTCATTTTGTCTGTATTACAAGTTTCACTAAGCAAATAATTAAGGTTACAATCACAAACACGTTTACAAAACCTGAGAGAGCCTTTGCAATAGCCAGTGGCAGTGCTGTATTCATACTAATATACCCAAAGCTGTCATAGAGTCAAGTGCATCTCTCAACGGGTGGTCATTGATAGAGGGGTGTTGATGGAATCTTCCTCACTTAGTTCTTCCCTCTGTATGGATATCAGGGGACCCTTTTCATTCTGTGTCATGGCCACATCTACCACCTTATGCATATGCATGAGGGTTCCAATCTCCTTTTCCTTATCTGTACTTCCACACCCCATAAATTCTGGGGTGCCTGGCTTTTCATGGGTTGCTCTCTTAGTTCCCCTTATCCTCATTAGCATTTACATACATCCCATGGTAACCTCCAGTGTGAGCAAAACTTTCCATGATGTTTCAATCAGGTGTCTTGCAGGTCTAGACAGATACATATTTTCCCGAACTTCACCTATTGGCACATTCTTTACAGCAATCTTGTAACTTTACTGGTACTGGGCTATTCCTGGCTCACCTACTTATGTTAATCCTCCTTAGGCATGAGGCCTAGTGTGGCTAAACTGAATTCTTACAGGCCTTAGCCTACAGGCCTTTCATTAAAGCCTCACTTTATTTATATACCTACTACACACTCATTGCTGATAAATACTTGTCCATCGCATACTCCTATGATACTATACTACTACTATCTGTTTCTATACCTATACCTACAACTCAGATATATTTATCACACATTGATTACATAGAAAACAACGTATGAGTTAACAATGATAATAGATAACACAATCAAATGATAAAATGAACTAATTGGGTACAAGGGTATGCACCAATTTCTTCCCATTTAATTAATCTGTGCCTGTGTTTTCTTCTCTACCTATTTTTTCCTTCCCTTAATCTGGCTGTGATGATGACTACTCTTATCTGATCATTATTCCAGTCACATACTGTACTGTTTCCATTTGCCACAAGCAGTTAAATTACAGCGCATGATTTAGACTTCCATACCTGTTGACACTGATTACTAGCATGTTCCATACACATATCACCTGATACATTCCTTTAACACACAGGTGGTAGCCCTGGTTGAAAATGGTGTCACTCCCCTTGTTCTTAAGAGAAATTGCACCAACTTGTATTAGAGTTTGAATACTGGGGACCAAATTCTAATTGAAAAAGATACGCAAGACTACATCAGCTAATGAATGGGGCCTTTATCCCTACTTTAGGGAGCTAACTGGTGGGATTCTATATTAGAGGAAAGTTTATATGGCCAGCAATCCAAATGTACTGTTGCACCTGTAGTCCCTATTCCTATTTGGATGACACCTGGATGTCTGTTGAAACATGGGCTTTTGGACAGGTGTAGATCACTGAGTCCTTGACTCTCGGAAGTGCATATAGTATGAAAATGATTGATACCTAGGTCAAGTGCTGAGACTCTATGGAAGCTAATTGCAATAATTAATCTGTATCCTAGTGCCTCTGAGCTTGGAAACAGAGCTTGGTGTAATAACTGCACAACATGGATGGGTTAGTTAGGGTGCGTGTGATGGGTTACAGAGTGAGAATTAACCACTGTTCTTTGCAAGGTAAATTCACATTCCAGGCCTTTTAGTAGGCAGAATACTAGACCTGCCTCTCCTATATAAATATGAGGCCAAATCCTGAGGCTCATGCTCATTTTTAACCTAAGGAGTACTAAGTACATTTAAATTGAATAAGGACTGCAGGATCTGACCTATGTATGCCAAAGAGACCATTTATTTTGAAAATAATAACGCAATGAGTGCTTCTGAAAAGTCATCTGTAGTGAACTCTAACATGAATAACAAGGGAAATCAAGTGCAATCTGCCACCATGAGTTTCTGAATTGTGTATCCATTATCCAAATTAGCACTTACCAGAATGTACATTTTGCCCCCCACTGTTCTTACCTACTCTATGCTAGCAGTGTGAAAGGGTAACCAAACGATCATTTGTCTGAGCACATTGCATCTCACCCGTGTTGGGTACATGTTCAGTGCAGTGCTCCACAGTGTATCCTTGGCCATAAGTGCGCGTCAGGAGCTAAGAGATACCGTTCCAATACCTTCAAGGGGGTTTAATGATAAAATAAAAATGTGATCAATATTCAGTTGACTATAAATTGCAGTATTCAGTGTTAGTGTTTGATTACATGCAAGAATGTCATTCATTCCCTGTGGTGGCTGTTAATGGAGCCGGCCCCAGTAGCAACGCGTGTATAGTGTAGCAAGCTCAGACAGTAGTTGGGTGACCCTGTCTTATTTTCTCTCTGGCACTCAGCTATGAGAATGCGCATGGCTGTCCTAATATATAGAATCAGACCTTCTTCAACAGGAGATGTTTAATAAACACATGCTAACATAAACAAACAGACTTCCGCCCAACTTGAGTTTTGTCTCATTTGTCCACAAAGGAATATACCCTGCCTGGAGCTCTCTAAAGCATGCAAAGATATCTAGGGGGTAAATAATATAATGAAAGTAAAGATGGCGTTACAGCAGTCCAGTCCCACATAATTAGTAACAGATCGGCAGTAGCCTTCTAGTGATGGGGGGAATAGATAGGGGAATTGAGGGAGCAAAAATATATATAAAACAGAAAGCATATAAGCTAGAGATTAAAAAACAGAGAAGGGAAAAGGATGCAGGACAAAGAAAATGAACAGAACGATGGACTGTGGTCATTGTGCTGGAGCATGGAACAAGGGAATATTGGGAGTGTCCATCTGCCAAAAGGGAGAACTCCATTAGAAAAATGCTGAGAACCATTCAGTGAGGCCTCCAAATAACGTGACACGGAGAAGCAGGAATAAAGGAGAGATCATCCTTTTAAAGTACTCTGGCACGTCTATCAAATCAAAGGACAGTGACTAAGCGAACAGGGGCTTTAAAAGCTGTGCTAACTAAAGTAAAATAAAGTATTCCTCCAATGACTACTCCCTGACAGGACAATTAGTGGGCAGGCCAAGCTACTCTGCACTGTCTCACTGGTTGATGAATTGCTGTGGCTTGTACAATGTGAGCTGTTCCTTCTGACAGGCGTGCTCAACCACTATGATTGGCTTTCCCACATTAATACTCAAATCCACAGGCATTGACTTTCCAATGTGCCGGGGGCTACTCGATCCCCAGTTCTGCCCCAGGCACCACCCCCACTGCCTCCCTCTCCCCAAGTCCCCACCCCGCCTCTGCTCCACCCCGTCCTGCCTCTTCCTGACCCCCCTACACCCCTACCCCACCTCTTCCCACCTCCTCCCCCGAATGCGCCGCATCCTCGCTCCTCTTCCTTCCCTCCCAGCCTCCTGCACACCACGAAACAGCTGATTGTGGAGGGTGGGAGATGTGGGGAGGACCTGATCCACAGGGCCCACCAGCAGGCGGGAGGTGCTGGGGAGTGGGTGGAAGGGAACTGATAGGGGGGTTGCCGGTGGATGCTCAGCAGCCACCATTTTTTTCCCATGGGAGCTCCAGTCCCAGCCTATGCTCAAATAAGTCTGAGACTAGAAAACTGGGTATCCACACAGCTGTGCAAATTACTCTGAGTGATTAGGTCAAAGTCCCCAGAGTGATGACCAGGAACAACTGTGTGTCTGGCTGTCTGAGGTACACCTTTTGACCCTATCCTTGTAGTATCCAAGCACCTCAAAATCTGTAGTTATCCTCACAACCACCCCAAGAGTTAGGGACGTGCTGTGGATGGGGACCTGATGCACAGAGAGGCTATGTAACTTGTCCCAAGGCATGTAGGAGATCTGTAGCAGGGAATTAAATCTAGGTCTTTCACATCCTAAGTTATTGCCCTAAATAGTGGACCCTGCTTCCTCTCTACACAGAAGGCAGTAGAGTTGTGTGCACTTGTACTAGCAATACATTTGACCTATTGCTCATAAAACAGTTACATGTTTTTCATTTGTTTGTTTTGGGTTACAGAAAAGTTTTGCATCTCCTTCAGCAAAGGACTGAAGAGGCAGTAGCCATAATTTGAACCATACCCAGCTACTAATCATGTATACAAGACTGGACACCTGGTGTCTGCTGCATATTTGGTTCCAATTGTTAAGGCTATGGTGAAATAAGTCTTGTTGTATTTTGGCTGTTGGAATCCCCTGAATTATTTTCCAATGAGTACTATATTATCCATTTGATTTTCATTTCTTTTACTCATTCAATCATATTCCTTTTTAAATGGTTATAATCTATCTCCTTTAAGCAACCAGACAAAGCAGACTCCAGAGTGTGAGAAAAGGAACAAACAGAAGGTTGGGTGGAAACTATTTCAAAGCCATTTGAAAGGTTTTCAGATATAGTTGCTTTTGGTCATTAAATACGGCTCCTAGAATTAAAGCCCAACACATGCTATTAAATACTGTTAATGTGTTCCTTTGCATTCACTTATACTTACATGGTTGTGGCATGTTCTCTAGGGAATTGTATTGACAAGGACATTTTTCCAGGAGTTGTCCTGTCTTGGAAATTCTCCTAGGTTATTTTCCTGTCATGGATATTCTTCTCACTCCAGGGTGATTACTGTGCAGGAAACATTCCTAGTGGATCCTTATAGGGAAGGACATCTTGAGGAGAATTCTTAGACCACCGCTTGGAGAATATCCCAGCTGAGATTATAAATTCCATGTTTTACTTGCCTGAAATTCTTATTAGTATACATTTGATTCCAGCTGTCTCTACATTTTTACCTAGTCTGAATTAAAAATAGTGATACTCATTTTGTTTATAGCATGAGCATGTCTCAAATGTTCCCAGAACAAACAAAAAAATGCTGTCTGTATGTACCAGCCACCAAAGGACCATATATCGTGTTTGTTTTGAAAGACGAAGCACTTAGAGGCTGTCAGTCATGGCTTCTGGAAGAGACGCAGCACGATGGGAATTACTGTTCCATTTTCTTTATGCACTGCAAAAGTGAAAAACAAATTAAAATGCATAAAAGCATGAATGCAGATTGGTCACATTATTTTATTAGCTATATCCCTCACCAAAGGCGTTCTGTTACTCCTCTGTTATAAAACTCTTTGCAAAGGAAAGATAATGGAATCCACTGTTTCCAACCTTGAGCATTAACACCTCCTATTGTGAAGAAAAGTTGGTCAAGAGATAGTATCAGTACCAGGACTCTGTTTTTGCAAAATATACAATGCCTATACTTAATGCTTTGGTCCATTAATATATAAATCTTTTAATCTAATCTGCATTTTTCACCCAGTGCACCCTACCATCAAATACCTTTTGCCAGCCAACCTATTTAGTTTCCCTGTGCGGCAACATATGTTTTCTTTTCTTCACCACAACAGCAATGCATCAGAATGCAAGAACAAATATTAACATCTCCAGAGGGAAACTCCTTTGTTAACTTTCAGTGAGAAGGAACAAAAGGACCTTGTAGAAGATCTCCTCCCCCCCATTCTTGAAGTGGTCTGGGATGGAAAAAGTAACAAGTTTGGGGTTCCTCCTACATAGCCCATGCATGGTTAAGGGGGTATACTACTGCTATGAGATTTTTTAAAGCACGTTACTGATGGCTTTTCAAACTGATGTGTAAATGACAGGCAGGGCTGGTCCAGGATAATATTTTGGCAAGATAAAGAATAGTTGTGTGTTGACCTTACTAATGTAGTCACCATACAGCTGAATATTCTTTCCTTCGTTTCCTGAATGACACACACACAGCTACAGTAATATAGTGGCAGTTTCTGACAGGATCTCACTTACAAGACAGAAGCTGCTTGAAATATCCATTATTTTATAGTGTACACATAATGTAAATTCTCTGATTTGTTCCCTGCATTGAAATCTTTTCAGGAATTGGCAAAGAGATGTTGATTCATCATTAGCCAATACTTAATGCTTTATAACACTAGCATACATTAAAACATAGAGTTGTTTTGCCTATAAAGAACATTAAACAATTCCATTCCTAATTAAGTGCATTTGTTTACATGCAGTTCTGATAGCCATGTAGCTACATGGAGAAAACAATAGCTATTTGCCTTTGGGAAATTGTGCCTGACTTCTTATTGTATCTAAATATAAATTAATTTAATTTGGTGTTCCTACCTGAGTCCCAGTTGGACAGAAATTCACTACAAGGTTACTATTTACAATCTGTTCACTTAGCCTCCTTAGATGAGGTTTTAAATGGAGCTTCCACGTTTAGCTTTTCTTGCCACATCTTTTAGAAAAGAGGCTGAGATTAATGACAAGACAATAGAGAGCATTTTTCAACAGCTACTGCATTTTCATCTTGCACTGGCTACTCTACAAAAGAACAGGTCACGTTCCTAAGGAAAATGACACTGAGGCCTCAGTGCTGTTGAAAACTGGTTATGAAAAGAAAATGACCATGCATGGCCCTTGTGCTGAGGATTAGCTGCAATCATCCCTGGACTGAGGACAAATACTTGAAATTAAATTTAGTGTCAATGAGATGACCTCTGCATGGTCCCAAGATCTTCTCAGTCTTAGGCCTCACTGCCCGCTTGGGCCACATCATGAGTCAGATTAATTTTTGCTTCCCGAAAGAGAGGCAGAATTGCCATCAATCGAATCCCCAGTACTTTCTACCAGTAGGTTTCCATAATGCACTGTGGCTTTCAATGAACATCAATTTCCTCTCTGGCCAGTTAACCTGACCTTTCCTTGCCTACATGTTAACGTTCTTGGCCATTGAGATTGCCCGTTCCTCACTGCTTTCAGCCTTCACAACAACAAGCACTGTGTCTAACACCCACACGCCCACTGAAATTAAAAACAGTTTGGCACAGATAACACCAGAAATAATTTTCTGACATTTTGGCTGCATTTTGGTGTGTTTCAGCATTTTTGCTCTGTTGATTTATTATAAACACGCCATGTGTAGTGGTTTTGCATTATCCTATGAGGTTTTTTTTTCTTTTCATGCAATAGGGAAAAAAAATACTAGGGTTGATCCAGTTATTCAGTGCAGTACTGGTAAAAGTGAGTTTGCAATAGTGAGACAAGCTGTATGTCCAAACTATGTTGGCAACACTTTCTGTTATCTCCTCCAGATTTTCCAGACCACTTCATCAGGCTAAATTTGGGGGATGGTGACCTGTAACCACTGAAGAACTCCTGGAAGTTTTCAGTGGAATGCAGCTGTGCTATGAAATGATGGAACTGTAGAACATAGATCCCAAAGCAAGGTTAAATTTATAGCTGGGTCACAACAGAAAGTTCAATTTCAATGTGTGTCCAATACTTGCCATTTCAGTCAGCTCCGATCAACTTGCATTGATATTACCTGAATAAATCAAACAGCCGAATAACGCATATACTCACATAGGAAGGAACAACACGCTATGTTCTAGGCTGAAAAGAGCACCATTACAATGCCTTAAAATATCAATTATTAGTGTAGTCCAGCGGTTCTCAAACTGTGGGTCGGGATCTCAAAATGGGTCGCGACCCCATTTTAATGGGGTCGCCAGGGCAGACTTAGACTTGCTGGGGCCTGGAGCTGGAGCCCGAGTCCCACCGTCCGAGGCCGAAGCTGAAGGGCTCAAATTACAGGCCCCCCTGCCTTGGGCTGAAGCCCTGGGGCTTTGGCTTCCCCACTCCCCACCCGGGGCGGTGGGGTTCGGGCAGGCTCAGGCTTTGGTTCCCTCTCCTGGAGTCATGTAGTATTTTTTGTTGTTAGATGGGCTTCACAGTGCAATGAAATTTGAGACCCCCTGGTGTAGCCACAGCCGTTTGTTCCAGTGGAAAGGATATCATTTTTAAGGTTCCATGGCCTGTTACCGAGACTGGCTAAGCGTACACAGCTTGTTTTGCCACAGCAAGGTCCAAACTGTTAGAGTACTGAGAGAGAATGTAACTAATGGATATGAGAAGACTGTCATAATGGCTCTACATTCTACTGGGGTGATTATATCTACATATTACTGAATGTGCATTCTGGGAACATTCTGCAGATCAGTTGGAAATAACAACCAATGGAATGTAGTAATATTGTTGTGCTTTTTCTCTGCATTCTGCTGCAAAACTATTTTAGCATATAATTCCTCTGCAAGGAGTAATACTTTTATTTACCACAGGGAAGATGTTAGAGGGCTGATAGGTGCACTCCTGCCTGCAGCCCCGCCCCATGTATGTCCCCTCAAGGAGGTCCTCTTAAGGCCACCATACAGCTGTCTCTGCCATGATTGCACCAGGGTATCTTTCCACAGCCAGACCTGGGGCTTTTAGAACCTGTTTATGCCACTCTGGCGCTTCTGTGCAGATTCACGGGGCAATAGTAGAGTGAAGATCTCGCCCGTTAACTTTAAGACAAGAATAATGGGTCTAATCTGCAGCGAGGGAGATTTACCAGTAGGTTAGATGTTAGGAAAAGCTTTCTAGCTATAAGGTAGTTAAGTTCTGGAATAGGCTTCCAAGGGAGGGCATACACTGGTGGAGTTTAAGAACGAGTTAGACAAACACCTGTCAGGGATGATCTAGGTTTACTTGGCCCTGTCTCAGTGCACGGGGCTGGACTAGATGACCTCTCGAGGTCTCTTCCATCCCTGCATTTCTATGATTCTATGATACTCTGGATACGGATCAGAATTTTGCTGTTTGACTTCATTGTTGCTCATTACTACTCGTCTACTGGGTACTAAAACCTCAACGCCAAACTCCTCTGATCTGGCTCTGCTTGGGAGACCATCTGCCTTTGAACATCCTTCCATCCAACCATATAGTCAGCTTCTGGAAACATTTATTTCTCCAGCCACTTCCCCACACTTTGCACGTCTTCTTAGTCATTTCAGGAGAATGATCACATCTCAACTTTCCTTCTTTCTGTTAGCCCACCACAAATCTTCATGTGGTGTCCTGTTTCATTTGTTTCTTGTTTTGATCCTCCTCACTAGATAAACTGCCACCAGAAAGGCTTTCCAGATAAACAGTAAATGAAAATGTAGAATCTTAAACTTAAAAAAAAGAAAAGAAAAGAAAAAAATTTAAGATTGCAATGATCCAGAGCCTTATCCACTGAGCTCAGTGGCAAAACTTCCGTTGTCTTCACTGGGAATGAGATTGGGCCTTATCTTTCTCCTCATGGCTTCTGAATTCATCATTATTATTATTATTATTTATTGGGGATCTTCCAAAATAGTATTTAAATCAACAGTTAAATAATTCTGATAGGCAAATTGGACAAAATCTTTCCTTATTTTAGAAATATATAGAACCCTCATTGTAATCTTGTGGGATAAGAAGTGTAACTGAAATGTAGCTTTATGTGATAGACCAGTGGTTTCCCTAATCCAGTCTCCAACAGAAGCAGGTACCTTCTGCTTCAGAAGAAGATGCAAGAAGCACTGCGGTAGGTAGGAAATAACTTGGCAACAGGGTAAAATTTGTTCATTATCTAAGACGTTTTGTTTAACTTCTGAAGAGAAATCTATATGAAAATTACCCTTCTGTTTCATATATTGAAATATAGAAGCTCCGGGGCAGAATAGTAAATGATGCAGTTATGATTCTTAAAGCAAGCTAGCTGCACTGTGCTGTCTTAGGCTGGTTTTCTTATATTATTATGCTACTTTTTCCAGCTATGAAACATTTGGGTTTGCATCCCACTATTTTTAATCGCTGGAAGCATTTAGTTTTTACATGACACTATACATCAGGTTTACAATTTTATTTGGTAGTTTAAAACTCTCAGGCGCTCTCCTTTCGCGGACTACAAGATATATTCCAGTCATCTGCAAGTGTACTTTCTTTACTGACTGCGATTTCTGATGCTGTCTGCAAGGCAAGGCTACTTATTTTGATAGAGAGAGGATTTTCATTGTTTTTGACTTAAGGGGAAAAAAAGTGTTTTCTCCACTGCAACATACACTGTGTCATTATAAAGTGAACATGTCATTCCTCCTTGCCCCTAAAACACCTTTTTATTTTCAGTAGCCAGCTATTATGGAGCAGACTGTTTGTGATATTACACACTGGAGCCGCACTGTTCTAAAAATCAACTACCCAGCAACAAAACAGCAACAAGGATGCAGCAACGACATAAAGTGTTGATTTTTTTTAAATGCAAAAAGAAAGAGGGATGAGTTTGTCATCCATGCACGGAACATGGAGCACCAGCCCAGACACCTGTTGTTAGCTTTATGAAGGAATTTTTCTAATACAATATGAATTTCTCACGTTGCAATGGTGTAATTAACAATAGGAATTTCTAACAATCTGTCTTTGGGACTGTTATGGCCCACATGACCACAGGATCTGAGCATCTCACAATCTTTAAAGTATTTATCCTCACAACATCCAGTGAGGTAGGGAATGATGGTCCAGTGATCAGGGAACTAGCCTAGGATTTAGGACACCAGGGTTCAATTACTTGCTCTGGCACTGGCTTCCGACGTGACCTTGGGCAAGTCATTTAGTCTCTCTCTGCTTCAGACCTCCATTGGTGAAATGGAAGTAATAGGACTTCTGTACCTCACAGGGCATTGTGGGAATAAATGCATTAAGTAGTTATGATGTGTTTGGGGATCTATGGATGAAAAATGCCTTATAAGAGACAGGTGTTACCATTATCCCCATTTTACAGATGGGGAACTGAGGCTGACTTGCCCATGGTCACACAGGAAGTCTGTGGCAGAGCTAGAAATAGAATCTGTGTCTGACTTTTACCCCTGTGCCTTATATAACAGTATTTTGCTTCTCTGTAGTTTCCTGTCATCCAAGGAGGTCTGAATGCTTTACAGACAAATGAGCATCAGAATAGTCCTATGAGGTGGGTAAGCTTCTTTAGTCCATTGTGCAGATGAAGAAACTGAGGTAGAGAGAAACTAAGTGATTTGTTGAAGGTCACACAGAAGCCTATGGGAACAGAAGCTGTGTCTGACCCCTAGCCCTGCCCCTTAAGCACAGATTTCCCTTTCTGCATCTAGATTTGCATCTACCAGGCGACATACTAGGTAGTCGTTTGGCACATCTGAGTGTTGCTCTGGTTTGAATCCCTGCTGCTTCTGCTCATTCAGTGGCATTTAATGTATTTCTGAATTGCCCTTCCCCAATCTCAGTTCATTTCTCTATCTTGGCAGAGCTGGGGCATGTGGGATTTTTACCATGGTCACTACCAAAGGCTCTGATTGAATGTACTGTCCCCATGACTGAGCTTTCACTGAAGTATTTACAGCAAGGTTGATATTCCCCTCCCCCCGTTTAGACCCATAGATCCTCTCTCTTCTCTATATACCTCCAGCACTTTTGCCTCACAAGGCACTAACCACTTTCCTGCTGCAGTGTACCCATGTTTCTCCACTAACACACCTGTATGAGAGAAATATTCTCTCTGTGACTTTGAAAGGACATATCTGCTTCCACAGCCTGTTGATGTCAGTCCTCAGCATTCAGTAGTAATTGCTACCAGGGGAGCATCAGACTCCTCTGTCTCTAGCCGACAGACTCTATTGTGTCTTTAGCCCAAGAAGTAAAAGACTTCGCCCGAGAGTCACATTATACCTAATAGCACCGAGCACAAACATAAGGTCACCTTCCTTCTACCCTCTGGGAAGCAGAAGCCCTAGAGGAGCACACACAACAGTGGCTAATGCCGTACACTTTAACAGAGCACAGTCACTGCACAGCTCTGCTTCCTAGTGTGTAAGAAGTGATGAGGCAAGGTAGGGATGACCCGGCTTCCTGTAGCATTTGTAGCATCTGTGCTGGATTCCCCCCCAGCCTTAGCAAACTTGGGAGTGAGAGGGTTGTGATCAGACATGTCCTGTGCTGTGGTGTAAGAAGGTATCTGGTGCTCCTGCCACTGTACAGTGTCGGCTGCCTACATTGTGCTAAATACAATTTAGTCAGTGATGCAAGTGGAATCCATTTCTTACTAGTATGGGGGGAGGCAGCAGCTAATGGGGGGCATATGACCTCCTCACGTGATCCTCAAGGTGTCTCCTCCCTGACCAGCCAGGTGCCCCCACGCTCTCCCCGTACCCTCCCCATGATCCACCCATCTTACCTGGGGAGAGGGGTGGGCTCTGTCCTCTTCCCACTGCCCCAGAGACGTTGGAACCGCAGCAGTGAAAGGAGCAGAACGTGGGGCCTCTGTGCAACTGTATGCCCGCAACTCCTCCGGTGCAGCTCTATCGTCCCAGCCCTTCCACGCAGGGTCTCTGCCGTCTGTACAGAAGCCCGCTGGAGGACAGGGCTGAGGGCAGTACAGCCATGTTGGAGGAGCTGCCAGCATGTGACTACCCGGTGGCCCCACATTCTGCTCCTCCTGTGTTTTCGGGTATGCCGTACTAGCTATAAATATTTTGCTGGTTCAGCGGACCAGACCGGACCACCCTACTTGCACTGCTGAATTTAGTCCTGTGCATGCCACACATGCTTCCCCCGATGTTCATTTCCTAGATGCTAAGTTGACCAGTTATACACCCTACCATTGTTATTTATTATTTGTTTTACCGTAGTGCCTGGAGGGCCTGATCAAGAACAGTGCCCCTTTGTGCTAGGTGCTGTACAAAAACCTAGTGAGAGAGCTCCCCTGCCCTGAAGAACATTACAATCTAAACAGAGGGTGGAAGAGGAAGCAGAGACACAGAGAGGGGAAATGACTCGCCCAAGGTCATGCAGGAAGACAGTGGCAGAGCCAAGAGTAGAGTTTCATTCTCCTGGTGGTAGCATTTTGCTTGCTAATGTGCTGCCGCTGTTCTGCCAAAATCAGCTATCAACAGTAGTATAATGAACCCTCAGACTTCAGCGATGTGACATAATACATTACAGCCCGAATCACTTATTTATTTATTAAAATTATTATTATAAAACACGTGGCAAGATGCTCCCCCCTCCCAATTGCACTTGAAAAATTAATTCTATTTGGGTGTGTGAAGGAAAGCAAATCTAAAAGCAGTTTGCAAGTAAAATTCTGGAGGAGGTATTTTCCTGCTGTGCAGAAAAGCAAATCCACTTTCTGCAATACGTGAAGTGGGTATTTCAAGGCACTTGTGAAGAGCAATTCAAGACTGTGGGCTTGTGTAAGGGAGCTTATCTTTAGCTGAGCTGTAGATTCATCACAGTCTAGTAATAAGCCATTTTGATTATTCAAGTATAATGTACAGCACTGCAAAATTATTTCCATCCCTGCATTGTTCTTGGGGACACAGCCAATGTAAAAATGATGCGTAAAACTTTGATATAGATCAAATTTCTTGCCAGGGTGATTGTATGAACCTGCAGAATCCCCTTCCTGCAGGATTAGGGTGAAGCTGGGGCTCTGTCAGCTGAGCGTGGGTACAGTATGGGTGGGAAGAGAGAGATGGGAACAGCAGTTGACATGCACCCCTCTACTTCTGGTGGGGGATCAAGCAGCCATCTGCCTAGGACTGAAAGCCCAAGGTGCGGGCACTGGGGATAAGATCCAATAGCAGCATGGGTCCTGAAGGAGCTAGGTTGTCAGTCAGAAAGCGGGCTCACAGAGCAGTGCTGAGGAACCAGCTTTCCATGGTAGAAGCTGGAGATCTATTGGATTAGTGGTTGGTTTCCACATGGCACCTAGGACTCCTCCTGTCCTTGCCACAAGACTGGAAAAAACATTGCTCCTGAAGAGGAGACTGAGAAGGAAACTCTAAGGCAGGCAGGTCATTTCAGAAAAATGTGTGGGGTGGGAGGATTGTGTCAGCATATCGAACATTATCTGAGAGTATATTCTATTCTGTAAAGTTTGGGGGGGAAGGCAAAAAGTGGACGACATAATGGAGGATGCAGACCTATGAAAAGTTGGAGAGGACAAAGCAAGGTCACGGGGGGCGGGAAGGAAATTGCCCTTCCCCCCCGCTGTAAGGCCCTGTGTGGTGGGGCAGATGACACCACCACCACCAGTCAAGAAGGTGTTAAGAACTCTTTTCGTTCCAATTAGCCCAACCCATCACACCTGCTGCCTGGCTCCTCAGGCCTGAGTGTGGGTCAGTAAAAGGGAAGAAGTCAGTGCATTTGGGACTGGGGCTTGGAAAGGAGCAGAGCCAAGATTTCCACCCTAGAACTCTGTGTTTCTAACTGTCATATGGCTTGAGAACACTGCCTGCTCTAGCCCCCTGAGGCTAAAGATGGGGGGGGGGGGGGGGGATAGCTCAGTGGTTTGAGCAGTGGCCTGCTAAACTCAGCATTGTGAGCTCAATCCTTGAGGGGACCATTTGGGGATTTAGTTGGGGATGGGTCCTGCTTTGAGTAGGGGGTTAGACTAGATGACCTCCCAAGGTCCCTTCCAATTCTGTGGTTTGTTTTTCCTGCTGAGCCCCCAGGACTAAGCCTCAGCCTACAGTCCCTCACAGGGGGTGGGACCCGAGACTGCCTTCAAGGCTGCTTCTCTCTTTCTTTCCCTTGCGTGAGGAAGAGGGCCTGACCTCTTAAGGGCTGTGGGAGGATTTTCCTTTTTCTTGGGCTGTACCCCTTGCATGCCCCAGAATCAGACCACAGGGAATGATGTATGCCCAGGAAGTGATATATCAGGTAAGCAAGGTGCCCACCATTTGCCTCAAGCAGGTAAGGCTGAGACATTTTGATGCCCTGATTCAGGCAAGCACTTAAGCACATGCTTAATGTTAAGCATACTGTTAAGTCTTTTCCTGAACTGGATCCTCCATGACTTGATTTCAGGAAGTTTCTAGCAGCCATTTCCTCCTCCCATGTGTCTTCTGCATGAGGAAAGAATTGAGACCTAATATTTAGGGTCAAGTTCTGTATCAGATGGCCAAACGTGACTGTTAGAACACTTTTTCCTGATGGCTGGTGGTAATTCTATCCTGTAGACAAATCCTTGTATTTTCGCTAGGCAAACATTCACTGTTTCTACAGAGAAGCAGTTATGTTTAGAGCAACAACAACTATTTAAGAAGAAATAACAGTAATTCCACGGTGCTCTCTTAAGAGGTTAACATTTTAAAGAATGTACAAAAACACTGTTTTTATGTCTCTTTCAATGGAAGTGAGATATTTGTTTAACACATCTTCCCTTCCAGATGTGACTGTTACCCAGGAACTGAAAACAGGTGGATTAAGCTTTTAACAGTCCATACACAATGGTTAAAGATTTTGTTTTTTTTTAAAAGCAGAATAAGAAAATTTGTATTCTTTGAACGTCACTGACTACCATATCAAGTATGTTCAGTTCACAAGAAACGAATTCATGTTTTTTCTAACTACAGGTCCTGCTAGCTAACCCTATGATCTCAGAGTCAAGCTGCTGTTTTTCCTTCTCATGCATGAACAGGAGTAATGAAGTTTCTCAAGGCCAGATTAGACTGTGTATCTGTTGTGCTGTCAGTGGGTTTGCACAGGTGTAACCATACTGATGATGATACACAAGATGCTGTAGAATCCACAGCTGACTCAGTCTTAGCTGTGTTTGCTCTGAAGAGCTAAAGAGTGGAAAGTATCAAAGACACGTATTTTTTTCAGTGAGGAATAGAGTGGAGAGAATTTCGGGGGACAAACAGTAAATGTGATAAATTAATGTTTGGGGACAACTGAAAATATTATTAATTTGGGTTGAATTCTGAGCTGGGGCAGGGGGTTGGGGTGTGGGAGGGGGTGTGGGGTCCCGGCGGTGGCTTACTGCAGCTCCCAGGGTTCCTGCTGCACCACCGACTGGACTTTTAGTGGCCCACTCGGCAGTGGCGACTGGAGCCACCAGGGTCCCTTTTTGACTGGATGTCTGGCAACTCTAGTCAAATTGCAGTGTAGACATACCCTGAAAGGCCTGCAGAGACTAATGAAAATCCTGACGAGCAGGACCTTCTCCCTTCCCTGTGCTTATATCACTGCCCATCTCCTCCCACTCCCCAAGGAGTAGAGTCAGTAATTCTGTCCATCCTGACTGCTCTTCAGGTGGGCTGGGGCTCTGCCGATACCATCAGGGGGAAGGGATCTTGCTAAACTGGAGAGACAGAATGAGGCTTGGGAGTCTACATAGCCTAAACAACTTGCCCTTCCTTGGTAACAGCTCCGCAATGGAGCTGCCAGTCACAGCGCCCCGGAGACAGATTCCCTCCCATAGACCCTTGTGCCAGTGGGAAGCAGGGAGAGAGCATCCTCAATACTGCCATCCATTGCCACCCTACACAGCCAAAATCTTGCCCCAGTCCCTCAGTCTTTTCTCCCCTGACAGGAGCTGTGGGGGGTTCCCACAGCCAGGGTGGGAGCAGAGAGAAAAGGAAGGCATCTGATCTTCAGAAGGCTAAATCCTGGTCCTGTTGAAGTCAATGGAAATTTCACTGTTGACTTCCATAGCATCAGGATTTCATCCAGAATTCCCTGCCCGTCCTGCAGCTGCGGGCCACCTCGCTCTTTATGTCTCAAGCACAATAATCTCCCCAGAGATGTCCAGGTACGTCTCTAGTTCATGCAGCTTTATGAGGCTTGTGCACTCCTTAAGGCTGCATGACTGAGGGCCACGTTTTGGCCCATGCTTGTAAAAAGCAGAGCAATCAGTTGCTGTCAAAACGAGCCTCCCCCCCTTCATAACCATGCTTATTACCAGAGTTGTATCCTAATTAAAATGGGCTTAACTATTTCCATGCCATACTCTCTTTCACACCGGCTTCCTGATCACGGTAAGGCATTCCCTTCCCTGTCAGGAGGTCACAGTGCTAACAGTCATGATACTATAGGGGGGGTGATGTAAGCTGACCTCCACTGCATAGGGGGTTAAACAGATGAAAAGACACAATAAAGACTAATTTTGGAGATTGAGAGGGAAATTAATAAATGTTAATATATGCTGGTTTAATTGAGGTGCTGTTTTCTCTGACTACTGTTTGAAGAACAGACTTAAGTATGTTTGTAAGATCAAACAAATATTGACTTTCCAAATGTGCTGCACAAATACAAAAATCATGTTGTATTTAAAGAGTGTTAGAGCCACAAATGGTTCAATATGGGAAATGCACTGGAGCATTTCTTGACTTCAGAAAAGTGTTCTGCTGTCTAAGAGTAATATGGTCTCCTTGGTAACTGAGGGCAAGATTCTGCCATCCTTACTCTTAAGCTGGGAATTGCCTTATTATGTGATGAGCCCTGGCATGGCAGAATCTGGTCCCAGTTCATTTTAAATGTGTCCCATGCTAATTTTTTTAAAGGATCATCATAATTACTGAGAAGATGATGTACAATTGAAGGTTATCACGTGTGGAGTTATCGGGGTTGCGGGGGGTTATGAGGGAAGGAGCTTGCATTAAAATCCCAAATCATTCTCCAGCACAGTCAAATTTGTTCTCTTTCATGGAAGAGTCTTGCTCAGTAAACGGCTAGCCAGGGATGTAAAGCCCATGACATATTATGAAGAAACCCGAAGTTGTGGTTTTTATCATGAAGTTGTAGCTGGACCTTAAAAACCACCATGTAGTATGGCATAATCTGATGCGTATTAAATCCAGAAACACTGCTGTGCAGTTTGGAGCTGAATCTGGATCAGAACTTGCTCAAAGTTCAGTGGATTGCATTCAGAGAATTGGCAGGTCTGACTGAAAACCCATAGAGCCTAATAGAGTATTCCAGGGTGAGTAGAAGGGGGTAACGAGGATGTCTGGCCCTCCCTGATCTGTTTCCTTTGTCTGAACAGGAAGCTGGGGATAAGTAAGATTAGGGTAGAGGTTGGAGCATATATACATATAGTTATGGAAGTATTCTGTTGTTCCCAGTGACTCTGGCTGCAGTTTTCTGTGCTCCTCATTGTATCTTTGATTTTCATGTCTTAATACATGTCGTTGGACTTCCTGCTTCATTTTTTATTTTTTTTCTGATGGATTATTTTAAAGAAACTCTTTTTCTTGTGTTACATAAGCTCTCTGAGCCAGAGTGCCTTATTTGTTACCTGTTTGTACAGCAATAGGCCCCCGAGCCTTGATTAGGGTAAGAAAGATTCCATCCATGTTTGCTTTGAGGAATGAAAGAAGGTTTGGGTTGGATTTTTTACTCGACTGAAAAGTTTGACCGTCCCTACCATACTTTTCATCTTCCCCGATACAGACAAGTTTGGGACAATGCTTATGAAGTGTAGCAACATGATCCACGAAAACAAAATCAAGAAGCGTTATGTGTAAAATATTCACTTTCTTAGGAGACTGGTCAGTGCTTTTCTTGTGTTCTAAAACTAAGTGACAGGCTCTGTTGGATTAAGAAAGGTTTTTCTTTTAGATTAAATCCAGGGCATTCCTGCAAATTAATTACACTTGAGAGGTAAAGTGCAATGTAATTTAAAAGTTATATACTGGAGCAGCTTTTCAAGATTTGTGGAAACGTCTGAAGATTGCAGACCTGTTTCTGAATGTAGTCATGGTTACTTGGCTCTGATCTCATAGAAAAGTTTGTTCCTAATCCACCAAGCAGGTAGAAAAGATAAGACCTATTAAGTATAAGGAGTGGCTGCAGAACATGGAATAAGTAATTGCTGCTAGAAGGGGTGCCATTAATAAATAAACATTAATTCAACAGGTAAGTTCAAGGTAAGGTGATTGTGCATTCTAATGATCATACTTCTTCCTTTACATACAAACTCAAACTTCTTAATAAAACACACTGGTCAGGGCAGCAAGAATTAGAATGCCCTTGAGTTCAAAGTAAAAGCCCTCCTTGAAAGCTGGATAATCCTACTGAGTTCTGGTTAATTAATTCTGGTGACTTCCTATGAAAATGGCCCTTTCATTATTTCATCGTTAACAAAATTGAAGCACAGCCCATTTTGAATGGCAAGAAAATAAGCTCTTTGTTGTACTTTTTATAGCCCTAGCCTCTTTTAGATTTAGGAATGGGTTCAGAGTTGAAATATTAAGCAAGAAGATGCTAATTATGTTGCCCATAATGTTCACAAACCAATTCTTTCTAACCAAATTAAAAGTCTAGAAAAATAGATTGTTGTACAGTGAAATCCTAACCAATGAGGGACAGCTTTCATTGAGGAGGTTTGAAGATATATATGCAAACTACACCATTCATGCTGAGGTTCTTTCCATTTCATTATCCTTAACCAGAGCATATTCTAATGTGCTTGCTATTCAATAGAAGAAAAGTTCAGTTCTCATAGGTATGTAATAGGGAGATGGGTGAACTGGTAGCATTGTGCAAAAGTAGGCTCAGATCCTGCAATGAATACTACATGGCAGACCCTGTATCCACGCAGAACCATATTGATTTCAGTAGGGCTTGCCACAGGCACAGAGATCTTCTGATATAGCTCTCATTGTAGGAACAGGGCCATAGTGAATATTTTTGTGCAAAATTAAGAGAAAACAGCCCACAAAGTGCAATTTTTTCAGGCCATTTTGCAACAGAAGGAAGGGGACATACATAATCAAACTGTTATATAAATAGTGTGTTTTATGGTGGTTCCCTCATCAAAAAGTAGACAATTATAAAAATAATCAAATTTCAAATGCAGTTGGCCTTCATTGAAACAAACATTTGAACATTTTGAGGGTACTTTTTGGCTTTAAAATAATAATCCCCCCCTCCCCTTAAAGTGCAGAATGAGGACTTTTGTGAAACTGGACTGATTTCAACAAAATCAAAACTGAAATAAAATGAAAAATCCACATGCTATTGAGGTTTTCACATGCTGTTGCCAATATTTCATATAAGCATAGATGCAGAAATTAAATCCCAGCACAGACCTCAGCAAAGTCTCCCGTATATAAAGGAAATAAGATTGCATGTGGAGTGGATAGAATGTACATGGACCCTCACTCAGTAAAATATTTGCCATAATAAGTTGGTGCTTTCCACCACAAATAGTATAATAAAAACTGTGAAAACATATCACCCACATTTCCTTTGAGTCACTGTGTTTTCCAAGTATAAGATGCAAAAAACTAGCCATGCAGACAAAACTCTTGATTGCTTTCTGAAGTCCTAACTTTCATTTTCTAAACCTTCAAATGTGAAGCAAGTGTAACTGTTGCAGAAAGTCTGCCTGTGTTTGCAGAGAGCCTGAAACAACAGTTGTGAAGACACCATTCATACAACTGGTAAATTCAGATGCCAGTAATATTTTAAATGTGAACATATTTCACGGCTTATCAGTGCATGGAAGAAAGGAAGATCGACATCAGTTCTTGCTTAAGTGGGTTTGGGCGGGGAGAAGATGTGAAAGACTAACTAGAGCAGGGGGTTGGAGAAGGTACATAAATTATGCAGGACTGCTCGGAGTGAGGAGGAAGGTTTCACTTTCCTGAAGGGGGCTCAGTTTTGAAAAGTTTGGGGAACTCTGCTTTGTGTGATTACTTAAAAGACAGCAAGACTATGAAAATGAACAATAGAGTGAAATAAAGAGTTCATTAAAACATCGCTGAGGCAGTGAGTTCCAGTGGATAGGGTTCTAGAGGGGGACTCCATGGAACTGGGTTGTATTACCAGCTCTGCCACAAGAGGAGAGGCAAGGCACTTCATTTTCCTTTTTTGATTCCTATAAAAAGGCAGAAGATCACCAGCCTTGTGCTCTGTGGCAGTATATTTCTTTCCCTTGTGGGAAAATCAAAGCATAGGGCTCCAGCTTGTCTCTCGTTGTCGAAACTGGCAGGGGATGATAATGCCACAGAGATAGCAGACTCAGGCCTGGTGCAGGAGGGGTCATTTCGCTGGCGGAGCAATACTGTTAGACACCAGTGGGTGCTGCACTTAGACTTCCTTGGCAGGAGGGAAAGAAGAACAAACCCACAGCTTGGCATGGCAGAGAGGAGAGAACAGGGAGTTCTCTGGAGGACCCCAGGAAAGCAGAACACGTGTAGAGCAATGGCAATAAAGTATGGGAGAAGGGGGAGAATTGTGTTTATAAAGCTTTACTATGAGTTGCAAGAGGTCAGGGCAGAGCAACAGAAGTTATTTTTTCCCCACTGCATTTCAAATTTGTAGCTTCCCACGCTAGAGTACAGTGCCCCAAATGCTCATGTAAAATAAAACAGACAATTTTTAACTTTACCACATAACGAAGGGAAGAAAAGAAGCAAGTGTGGCTAGGATAATCCATGAACAAAACAGAAATGGCTCAAGCTCACTTGCCAACATGATTGTTCTTGATGGTTGTGTGAGGTGAACTGTCAGGTGCAATCTCTTCCCTCACAGATCACTGGCAAACCCTGACTGAGATGGATGAGATGTGAAGAGAGGGGAGCTTGACAGAATCTCCAGGAATACTTCAGGAAACCATGAAAACTGCTCTGAAAACATGATTTTAACAGGCCTCTAACCAGCCAAGCTTGCGAATGGTTGATTAATGCCATGGGCGGCCAAAATTAAAATATGAGTGATTAGCTTAGTTTTACAACACCTGGAGCTAATCCTACACACTATCCTCACATAAACAATCACGACACCTAGGAGCAGCCCCACTGACATCAATGAGACTACTCGTAGGAGTCAGAGTTGCAGGATTGGGCCCTGGACTCTAGGCTAGATTCTGCCATCTTTACTCAAGATGTCTTACTCCTTGAGTTATCCCAGAAAGATGACTGGAATTACCTGTAGAGTCAGGTACAAGTCAGTGCAAGATAGACTGTCAGAATTAGGCACTGAGTGAAGGTTAAGTCTTAAGAAAGTTAAGCTCTTTGGTCACTTCCCCCATGGTAGCAGTTAATGGAGCCATAATAGTGCACTATGAGCTCCTGAGGAAGGTACATTGGCTCTTGGATTATGGGTAAAAATGGCCTCTGCTACACCTTTTGAAAAGGTGCAATATGGAGTCTCCAAAATGTCCGCACATCAATAATGGATGGTGTGGAGGAGGGTCTTGGCACACCTTGCCCTTTAATCCCCTCTCGCATAGGTATTGCTGTCTGCACTAGCCGTCAGCAACCCTTGTGTGGGGGTGTGACTAACATCTATGCGAATGGTGGGGAAGACTTCCTGTGCCTTCTCCATTTCCTTGCACACCAGCATAAGGCTAGCATAGACTTAGTTGAGCAAAGTAGCACTAACTGAACCATGGTGTTTTTCCCCTTTATGAAAAATAATGTTCTCTTTCCATAAGGCTGAGTTTTTAATGAAACGCAGAATCTGTTAGAAAGAGAAGGAAGCATAAAAGTGCCTCAGTACTTAGGGGGAAGGTGCAAACTCCCAATTTCCTAAAATCAAAGGACTCAATTTTGCCACCCTTGTTCATGATGAATATTACCTTCCAATGGGAGCAGTTCCAATGGAAATCATTGGGTCTACTCATGGAGTCATGCTGCCCCTCCTGCTGACACCAGGGTCCAGTTTCTGACATCACTGTCGCCCTTCTGCTGAGCAGTAGCAGAACTCGGGGGCCTTGCAGGTCAGCTTCTCGGTGTAGGAGAAATTGTTTATACACTGGGAACATATTCAAAGTACATGCTTTATTTGCATATTTACACCAGTCCTGGAACAGAAATTGTCACAAACATCATGCAGGCAATCCCTTCTTCCATAAAGGTAAGCCCACACACCAATGCTTGGTTCCCAGGAACCAGCCCTGCACTAGAGAATATAGAGAATAAGGCCGAGCATAAACTGTGTGCCATAGCTTCTTTCAAAGGATTTTTGCATAACAGAATACTAACCATACAGTCTTTCTGCAAAAACTAAAAACTTACTCATATGTAACAGCACTGTCTGGTGACTCTAGCCATAGCAGGAATATTCAGCACAGGTGAGGATGGCAGAATCAGACCAAAAATAAGACCCCTCCCTTTGCCCAAACATTTTATTCCTTCTGTGAGAGCAATAGCATAGAAAGACAACAGCCTTTTTGGAGTTATGTTTACATCACAGAGTTCTCGATTCACTTATTTCTAGAAATGACCAGGACCTATTGTATGAGGGACTTAATAAAGTGAGGGATATCCCTGTGGGAGATAACAGGCACTGTGAGCTTCACTAGAGAGTTATCTCTCTGTCCCTTTCCTCCTTCTCTATTTTAAGTTAACACCAACTTGTCTTCTCTTTGCCTTTCCTCTAGATTGTATACTCTTCAAAGTAATGGCTGATTATCTAAATTATCTAATATGTTATCAAACACACCTGTACTTAAAAAGTAATAAATAATAGAACTGGTCAAAAATGTAAAGATTTTCAAAGAGAAGAGGGGTCAAATGTTTAGTGAAAATTATCACCAAAAACGTTTAGTCTGTTTGTTTGTTTTTAACCAGCTCTACTAAATAATATTCAGAGTAAGATGATGTTTCCCACACATTAGCTGCATTTTTAGGCTCTGTCCTTATAGTTAATTAAATAAAAATCCAATGATTTATGTAATTGCTGACCTTGGTGAGGTTCAAAATTATTTTGCAAGTTAAGCTGTAGAGAATGTGACTTTCTCTTGTGGGAAGTATTTTGAAGTGAGTTCAGACCTGCTTGCTGTTGTATGGTGGGTTTGACTTTATGTTCCAACTCTTTTTCAGGTTAATTTATCAAAATAACATATACCTCGGGGGGCAACTCTGTGGTATATGATTGACTAATAGTATTCTGTATTTCCAAAGCCCTTTTAAAAGTTCACTGCTTTCACAGAAGTTATTCTTATTATTCTAATGCAAGTCACTTCCTCTGGCCATTATGCCATCCTTTAACTGACCAGAACTTAACACAAACACTTTCTAATTAAATAACCTGGAATGCAGTGTGGCATATAACCATGTATTCGATTCTTTTGTATCAAAAGGCTATGGAGTCAGTAGTTTGGTTTATTTTGACCTATATATCGCTTTATCAGAGATGGCTAGCAGATTAAATTGTACATTTTGGGAACTGTTTTGTAGGAATTCATCATTCTAAAAAAATGCTGTATGAATTTTTAATGTGTCTTTCAGTATAATGCTCATGCTGCTTGCCTTGAATTTCACTACTCTGAAATTGAGCATAACATGGAGGTAAAGTTATAAATGGTGCATTTGTGCTATAGGAGTATTTTATAAAAGGAAGATGCCTGGGGAGATCTAGGATGCTTATAACAGGCAGCAAGGAAATGTATCATCATAATGAGGTAACCCACTGTTGTTATATAGACACTCCATCCTGGGAGTTATGGATCCTCACTCTGAAACTACAGTGCTAGAGTTTAGATTGCATTGGCAGAGCCAGCAGGAGAAACTGGTCCGTTTTATTTCCCCCCTCATTTTGCTTACATCAGCTCTTCTGTGAGCTTCAGCATTGTAGACTCCTGTAGATCCCTCCTCCTCCTCCTAACACTGCTCTGTGACTTGCTAGTTCAACAGCCTTCCCAAAAGGAGATGCTTGTCCCCAGCATAAGCTATCAGAAGAGCAGGCAACATAGCCAAGCCTCTTTCTCAGGAGTAACGCCCTAGTTCCTATGGCAGGGTTACCCTTTCATGAGAGTTATTTTCCCAGCATGCCTTTCTGGAGGCTGGTCCTTTAAATTTGGCAGAGGGAAGAAGCTGTGGTCCTAAAGTAGCCATTTTGTACCTGCCTGCTTGCTGCATCTCCCTACCTTCCAGCTGGTAAGTGTTCTTCTGTCTTATTGTGTTGTCTTCCTAGTTTCCACTTTCTTATTCCTAAGGCGAATGACACTTTCTCACAGATAGGAAGACTCTGGGAGGATTGAAAGGCTTGTAGGTGGCTCTGAGGATTTAGCTGTGAAGTACATAGGAGGAATAGAGGAACTATAGGGTTACGGAGCTGGTGTCTAGAATACATTGGGGGTAGCTGGGTTGTGGTGTTCTCAGGACATGCATGGGGAGGGGGAGTCAATCTGTCAGGTAACGGAGGCAGAACCAGGAGCTGGACAGGATAAAAAACAGGGAGGATTTGAACAGGTGACATAACTTCCCCTTCATCTCCTTATTCTTCTGCCTAGAGTTGAAAGTACTACAGCCTCATTCAGCATCACTTTACATTCTGTACCCTACACTGCTGTATAAGGTCCTGCAGTGAATGGTTCGGTTCAGTACAGTACAGTGTCAACACAGTTTGAAAACCTAGCTAGCCAAAGAGCCCTTTATTTGAGTGGTTCCTGTTTCTGAAAAGTTATCCAGAGTTTGAGGATGCTTGGGAAAATGTCCAGAGTGGTAGTGATAGTGGGGCGGGGGGAGCTATATTCAAGCCAATAGATGTATTGGGTGGTGGAGGACATACCACCATTTTATTTTCAAGGATGAAATCATTGTATTATTTTAGAGTCAGCATTGGGACACTAGTGTTTTGTTCCTGGAGACCTAAGGCATAACTCACAAGTTGAATGAATGGTGGAGCTCTCAACCCTGTCCTTAGTGGACATTTCCCTATATCACACAAATACCATGCTGTTCAGCAAAGTTAGCTGCCTTGCTTCAGAAGGAGCCCAGTCTGGAATAAGTGGGTAGTCAGGGATGAGGAACTTTTCACAAACACATGGGAAGAATTAATTCGAGGGAAGAATTAAGCACATCAGAATTTGCAAGAGTAAATTTTCATAGCTGTGTATGCGATTTAGTTTCATGGCTCCTATTGAAATTAATGGGAGTGGTGTAGTAATTATTTTCACCCCTTTAAGAATGTATCACCTTGTGTTAATTGCTCATGTTTTTGAAGAAGACTTTTCCAAACTTTAGCAGAAGGTCTGTTTCCCTAGGAGTCTCCCAAACTGTAGGCTTCCTTTACTGACACTATTTTTTTTTTAATAAAGTTCACAAGGTTGCAGTTCTTCTTAGTTTAACCAAAAAGGTTTACTTTGGCGGTGACGCTATGTGTGATTAGAGGGGATCTAATTATGGAAGAGAGACTTATAGAGTGTGAGTGTCTCATGTGTATCTCATTAGCCACCACCTCTGATCAGTTTTCAAACAAACTTTTCAGTGTTTTTTCCTACAGCCTGTGTAAAAGTCATGGTACACTCCACTAAGGATATCTTGGGATTTGCATTGCCTGCATCTGCTGTTGTAGATTTGCTTTCCTCAGATTGATAGTGAGTCTAATCTGATAGTAAATGTAGGGTTAAACTTTAGCTGTTGGATTGCATTCATATTCTTTACCCCTCAAATTTGTTGCCTTACATTGACACATGACACAAGCAGTGTTAATGGTGTGTAATAGCAAACATTAAAGAAAGGCCACATTCAGTTCTAAGTTGATGACAGTATAAGTTAAAGCAGCATCTGGCCTGCTGCTATAGTAGTAGTAGTTAGTGCCAACATTTGCAATTTGCAAAATATTTTATTTGTTAAGGGCCTGGTTATTCAAACACTTGCTTTACTTACCCCAGGTGTCCCATTTAGTTCAGTACATTTCCACAGAGGTGCAGTGTAACTCATGTGCAGGACCAAACCCCACATTTAGGCTAGGTCTACACTACAGGGGCGGGTCGACCTAAGATACGCAACTTCAGCTACATGAATAGGTCGACTTACCTGGCTGCCGCGCCGCCATCGACTCCGCTTCCGCCTCCTGCTGCGGTGGATTTCCGGAGTCGACGGAAGAGCCATCGGGGATCGATTTTATCGTGTCTTCACTAGACACGATAAGTCGATCCCCAATAGATCGATTGCTACTCGCCGATTCGGCGGGTAGTGAAGACGTGCCCTCAGTCAAGTGACTTGGAAAAGCAAACAGAAAATGCTCAGAGAGTCCTGTGGCACCTTTCATCAGCATTCACCCACGAAAGCTTGTGCTCCAATACATCTGTTAGTCTTAAAGGTGCCACAGGACTCTCTGTTGCTTTTTACAGATCCAGACTAACACGGCTACCCCTCTGATACTTGAGAAAATGCACAGTTGCTATTGGATTTTTCTGCGTACTCGCCTCTGTGGTGGTGATTCTGAGGTGCTATAAGCTTGCAGCTGGTTACATAGCTACTTAGGAAAGAAATTCTTCACGTTATAAACGTACCGCATTCCCTTAGATTACTCTCAGAAATTTGGAGTGCTTAGCCAACAGCCCACCCAAGACAGCACTGAACAAGGCACAATCTTACTTCCTAGCCCACAGATGCAGATAAGAGGCAAGCCTATTAGACTGGTTGAATTGAGCTCCTGTTTTATGAAAAAAAAATATACAATTCATTTTACAAAGTGAATTTGTTCCCACGTAAGGGGCCCATTAGCAACTTCTTAGTGATCATTTCTCCAGACAAGAAATATATTCACAATTTACAATAATGTATTGGCTGACTTATAAAGGTTGCTAGTTACATTTTGTTTGGCGTGGGAGTACAGAAAAATGGACATGAACAAGCAGTTAAATGGAAAGTTAACCTTTCTTTTCAATGCACTGCAGTTTACGCAATTCTCTAAAGATGAACGTCAGTAAGAAAGCCTACTCAAGGGCTATTATTTCTAATGTTTGTTCTAAAATTTATTTGCAATCTCCAACATGATTTATGTGGTTCTCCATACATATGTTCCTGAAATTTCTATTTATTTCAAAAATTTGAAGTCCGTTAAATATCATAATTGAGAATATGCATAAGCCTATGTCTGAAATATCATTAAGATGTACATTAATTAGAATAAAGAAATTATTATTATATATGGAAAATACTGCTGTCTGACTACCCACTGGATCATAAAATCCAGCCAGTGCTTCAAGAAATAAATGTGTGCCATTAATATTGGTCAGAAAGGATCTCTTGGAGCCAAAGGACTAACAATTGTCTATGTAGATTTTTTTTCCCCTTCTAACTCAGAACTATAGGCCAGGCTGAATTGGACCAGAATATTTAGTACAATATTCTGTCTCCAACAGTGGCCAGCACCAGATGCTTCAGAGGAAAGTGTAAAAACCCTGCAGTAGTAGTTATTCTGCCCCTCAAATAGGTCTCATCCTTAGCTCTAATAGTTCGTTTGGCTTAGGCCCTGTAGCACAAGGTTTATATCCGTTCCAGAATTGGTTGCTGTTAACCATGAGTTTGGAACCAGATCCCATGTCTCATTTTATCAAAGGAATATTTCGTTGCCCCCCCCCCCCCCAGCAGAACTAGGCTAGGTACCTAAAAGTCTGATGGCATCAAGGAGAGTGCAGTTGTTTTAATCAACAGATTCTTAGCTACCTTTTCTTAGAACAGCTGATATCTCCATGTTCCACTGAACTGCTGCCAGTTGAAACATAAAAAGAGCTGAATAGACTCTACTTAGGATGAGTAGCCTTGTGAATAATGTTATTACTTTTAGTAGATATGACTATACTCATTCATGGGGAATGAGAAGTTCCTCCCAACTCTCTGTATTATTTCATGGTGCCTTGAAAACTGAGGTTTGGTTGACATTTGTATTCCTAAGTATGCCTTATAGAAATTGCCTTCTTCATTGAAAGCATATCAATGATCTTGGTTATCATAGTCAGCAGACTTCACCAGTCATGATGAGCATAGGGGGTCAGTTTCTCAGTTGGTCAACCAAATGTTCTGCAGGCTTTATGTTCTGGTGACCAGCAGAAATTTTTGCAAGAGAGATGGGAGGGTGAGTGTCCTGTATTCTTTTGGTGGTGGTTCCTCTCTCTCAATGAGGCCCATGCTCATTTTCTTGTTTTGGGGGCTTTTTTCCATTGGTTGGCCTGCAAAATAGAATGAGAGCTCTTCCTTTCAGGACAGCCTTTGATCTGTCTGTGTGTATATCAGCATTCAGGGTTGAGTAGCCAATACAGTTCTGCTGATTAAAAATTGACTGATGCAGTTGTACTTGAGTTGAAGGGTTTTCTAGCTTCCTTTACAGCTGCAATGTAATCTGCTTGGTGGGCCTTGAATTGTTGATGATTTTTCTGCTCTCTTCTTGCCTTCACTTTGCTTGCTTCATCAGAGAACCACTGTGAGTTTTGGAGGCAAAACTTATTTTGGGAATAAGCTCATATAGGATTTCAAACCGCAGTTTATTGTAGACGTTCACAAGTGTGTCAGTAGTTGGTGTTTGGATGAATGATTTTCTCCTACCATGTCCATATCTTTTCCAGGACGAAGAGCTTTGGGATGAACTAGCTTGGTTGGTTCTCTAACAATACAAGGATGGATCCTTTAGTGGCTCTCTTTCTCGAAGAGGTAGTAGTTTGGCCATGCATAGTGTGTTGTCCATACTTCCAAGGTGTAACCCTAAGATAAAGAAAAGGCCTCGCATGTGGTGGGAACCTCTGTAACACTGATAGAGTTTATGTTCATTCTAACAGAACTGTACAGAGACTGGCTGAAATAAGTCTAGACATAAGTTGAAAATACATTTTTGCATGAGGAATACCAAGTCCTGCAATGTTTTAAATGAACTGGAAAGGCTGGAAAGTAAAATGACTTACTCTATAAACTACCCCTTCTGACGATTACTTTTTTTGCCTTGGGCACAAGAGCACTGCGTAAAGGACCCTAGTTCCAGTTTCTAATTCTGTAATTTTAAACCAGCAGTTGGAACTAAGTGTCTGAGTGAGATCAAATGTTTGGTATAAGCCATAATAACGTGGCTGGGGAAGCAGTGAAAGTGCCTGTGACTGTTGATGTGTGGAAGTTTAACATGTTTTTAGCTGCTAGTAGATCCTTTTACCAATATCTGCCTAAAAATCTATTAAGATGGGCTACTACTCAGCAGTCCCTGCGTAACCTCTCAGACTCCATTTTAGCAGTTAAGCACATGCTTAAGTCCTATTGACTTTAATGGGAATTAAGCACTTGCTTAAATGCTTTGTTGAACTGGGGCTTTGGTCAAAGGGTCACCATTTCCTATCACAGGTTTTCTCGGTTTGGGCAGCTCTGACCAGAGTGAGTGTGTTTTAAGGCTGGGAGGAAAAGACAAATGCTCTATCCTAATGTCCCAGCACAAGCCAGACTGAGATGCTTGCAAGACAGATATGGCAACTTTCTGCAATATCTTTGGGAAAAACGTATTGAATTAAGTTTAAATAGCTGTGGAGTTCATTGTATTATAAATGCAAAGTTTGTTATTGTGGGATTGTATGCAACTTTTCTAGCAGGGAGATGTGGCAACTGTAAACTCTTGGAAATGTTATGAGCGTCAGAGGCCTATCGTAAGCAACGTGCCAGACAAAAAAGATGTTTTTGGACAAACAAAGTTAAGTGGGTTTGCTCGGGCATACCTGTGGGGAGATAAATGCAAATTCCCACCTCCAGAGCCAACCTTTTGAAGCTATACCCTGAAGAGAAAAACGTCGTCTGACTGATACCTAATCACAGTCTCCGAATGTCAGACTCCAGCTGTATAAAGGAAAGGCTAGCCTATGCATATGTGTGCTTGTTCTGAGCTAACAGCTGTTATGGACTTGTAAACACTGAGCACCCCATCCCTGCCACCAGAGCCCTTGTTGGAGTTGGGGTGATCTCCTGTAAACTTGCTAGCATTTGCATAGGTTCTGTTAGTGGTTTTATGATGTTTTCTCTGTAGTGCTCTCACCTTAAGAATAAATGTGCTTGCTTAGAAAGGGCTGTGTGGTAACTTATGCCTGTGGATAATTATGCTGTTTATAGCCTCTGAGGAAACATCAAAACAGGCCTGCTTAGGCATCTGACTTGCACAGTGTAGGCAGAGAACTGTGCAACCTGGAAAACTTTGGTCAGGAGGGAGAGAGACATGGGTCTCTGCCCAGGAGAGGTGATGGCTGAGGAGCCAGGACCATGATGTAAGTGCCCTTGCTGGACCACGGAGGGGGAATCTAGGTCCAGTTGCCCTGAATTGTCCCAGCTTGCTGGGTGCATCTTTATTCTCTTCCACAATGCACGTGGGCTGCAGTCTTGCAGAATGAGGGAGGACGCTCTTAAACCTTGCTCACACCTGTGCCACAACGGAGCCGCCATGATCAGGGCTGCCCTGATATGGGACTGTTATTACCAGAATCATTTGTTTGGCTGCCGGCAGCAACGTGGAAACAAACAGTTTCCTTTTTTCTTTTCTTTTCTTTTTAACTTTGTGATTCACTGAGCCCACCTCACTTTAACCTACTCTGCCGTTGAACATCAGCAGTGGAAACATGGTGTGTATTTACAGGCTCTCACAAGTAGCTATTGAAAGAGATTTAATATAGAGCAGGCATAAATTATATAAAAATGTTTGTTGTTAAACTCCGATAAACTTAGCAACAGAGAAGCAGCTGGTGCTTTATTGCTTATAAGTTCCTCTTCATTTCCCTAAAGCTCTAGCTAACCAAGAATGCATTTATATATATATATATAAATTAAATGTAGAGGTGAAAGAGTTATGAGTCCTGGTGGTAGGTCCTAAGTCATTCCTAGAGTATTGCAACGGTCATGAAGCAAGTTCCCACCTTTTAAAAGACTTTTTCCTCCTCAGTTGTTTTATTCTCAAGTTGTCCCCCATTTTATCCTTTGGGAAAGGAAAGTCTAGATACCTGAAATTCCTTGTACTCCCAAAGAGGTACCATAATCCACTGCAGGGTAGAGTTTGGTCAAACACTGAAATGGAGGCTTTTCCGTTTTAGACAATGGTAATTTCTTTATATGGACCAGCTTCAGACCAAGTTGTCACAACTCAGGGCAGCTGCACTTGTATTTTCCCTTAGTGGTCCAGTAAGGCACCTGCTCTCAGGCTTCTAGCTCCCTGGGTGGACACCTGCATCTCTCTCCTTCCTGACTGGGGTATTGCCAGGCTGAAGCATTCCCTGCCTACAATTGAATTCACAGCAAAGTCAGACTGCCTAAGCAGATCTGCTTTGCCTTTCTCCTCAGACTGTTAACAGGTTATACGTTACGTTACCACACAGCTCTTTCTATGAAAGCCTATTTTTTTCTTAAGGTTAAAGTACTACAGAAAAAAACATATTAAAAACAACAAAAGAACCTACTTGCATGCTAATAAGCTTACCAGAGATCACCCCAATCCTAGCATGGATTCTGGCTTTAAAACCCCACCCAAGGGGTTTCCTTTGTGATTACAAGTTCATCATAGCTTCAGCTCAGAGCAAGCACACGGTCCTATGGAGTCTTAGTAGGCCGACTCCTTCCAGTCCTTCCCTGAAGTCTGTGGCTTCTCATGGATCCAGGGTCCCTTCTGTTTGCTGGATCAGGAAGAAAGCCCTGAGCCTGTTTAAAACCAGGCAATTTATCCAAAAATATTTTCTTGGTCCTTGGAGAATCCAGTTTGAACTAATATATGTGCACCTCTGTTGGAGAAGTGGAGCTTCTGGGAGCTGATAACAGAGGAAGCTGATTAGCATCCCCCTCCTCCTAGAGGAGTTGCATACAATTCCACAATAACACATACACAATTGCATTTTTTAATATGATATACCCCAAAGGTATTAAACCTAATTCAATAACGTTTAACTTGATTCAGTAAAGTTTATCTTAATTACATAAGATTTGTCCAGGATATTGTCAGTCTGATACACAAGTTACCAATGCATTTGACCCCAAACCATGTACTCTGTGGCAAGATGGACCTAAATTCAGCTGCAAGGTTACCTGGTCTCTCTTGCATGACAGAGTTGACTTTCAGTTTCAGCATCTCAATCCTGCAAACATTTATGCACATGTGTAGTGCCACGGATGTGGATGGGGCTACTCACATAAGTGCTTGTAGGATCAGGGCCTTAAATTCAGATCTGAGATCCGGGTTCAAAAGTGCATTAAGCACGCTTACCCCAGTTCACTGTCGAACTCTGGACCTTTAGTGTGCCTGCAGTGTCCATGCAGAAGAGTTACAGTGCAACACTTTGGTGCATGCAGTTATTCACACTCCTTTGGTCCGAACTGCAAGGCAGTGCGCACATACCTTAAGTGACGTGCCCAAGATCATGATGACAGTCTGTGGTGAAGCAGGGAATTAAATACAAGCGTTCTGAGACCCAGGATAATGCTTTAACCACTGAACCATCCTTCCTTCCTTGGCATTGTGGGATAAATACCTTAGCTGGACTTTTCTGATAAAATCATCAATTATGAAATAGACAACAATGTTATCATTTCAAATTCCATCTTTTAGGGTTGAGTTTGTGAACCATTGTTTCAGGCTCTCTGCAAATCCAAGAAGCATGCCTTGATCTTACTTGTTCAATGATTGTATTATCTCCTTTTTTATGGTTATACTTAGTTCACTGATCAAGACTGATTTCACACATTTCTGCTTAGAATATAGCATACAAAAGCCAGTCATTCCCCACTTCATTACTGTGACTTTAAACAGTAGTATTAGATGCAGAGCTAGCACAAATAGATATACTATAGAAACCTCCTGGACCCAGGTTATGAAATTACAGCACTTGCATGAAAAGACCCAAGGCTAATATGGTCATAGAATCATAGAATATCAGAGTTGGAAGGGACCTCAAGAGGTCATCTAGTCCAACCCCCTGCTCAAAGCAGGACCAATTCCCAGCTAAATCATCCCAGCCAGGGCTTTGTCAAGCCGGGCCTTAAAAACCTCCAAGGAAGGAGACTCCACCACCTCCCTAGGTAACGCATTCCAGTGTTTCACCACCCTCCTAGTGAAATAGTTTTTCCTGATATCCAACCTGGACCTCCCCCACTGCAACTTGAGTTGGTGATGAAGAATTGCATTTGCTTTCGGGACTGTGTATATCTGAAATCAGTTATGAAACCAATATTCAGCAGTACATGTTTTTGATACTATAAACACTGCTTTCTCCAAATTCAACATCTCCATAGCCATAAAGTCCATCTGAGGAAAATATCGAAGGCATTGCTATGGTCACTGTTTCCATAAAGTGGGTTTTTTTAGGGATAGCTTGAAGACTTCTTAAGGCCTTAAGAAAAAAGTCGTTAATCCAAAAATAAGTAGGTATAGAAGGCAGGAAAAAGAAGCTGGGGATATTGGCTTCGGGGGCAGGATGAAAATTATTTTGGTACCATAACTGTGTATTTGTACGCTTGTGAATGTTTGATTTATTTTAAGTTCAGCACAGAGTTTGTATTTCCTGGTTGTTTAATAGCTACAGCATTTTTATAAAGTTTATTACCCTTCTATGAGTGAAACAGTCAACACTAAGTCCAATTTAGCTAGATTTGGGGTCTGGTATTATACCTGGTCATGCACTTCCTTCCGTTCCATGGTTCAGAGAGGCAGAAAAGCAGATGGAAGTGAGAGAGTAGCGGATCTTTGATGTGCTGCTACATGACCACAGCTGCTTGTAGAAAGAAGAACAGGAGTACTTGTGGCACCTTAGAGACTAACAAATTTATTAGAGCATAAGCTTTCGTGGACTACAGCCCACTTCTTCGGATGCTTGTGTTTCAAGTTTAACTCTGTGCAGTTTGGGGGCTGAACTGGAGGGGAACTCATGTGTGTGTTGTGCTTTTGTTAGGACTGAGGCTATTTCCATGTGAGAAATCTGCTTTGGAATAGCTGCTGGGTTCTGTCCGTTGTTGGGTGATGAATTCGAGTGAGAGCACATCTTATTGTAATGCAAGGGAGGACTCTGACTCGTCCTAATTATTTTAAGAAAAAATCAGCATAAGAAAGCCACATCTTGCCTTAGTTCACTTTTGTATGCAAATGAAAGGGCTGGAGAATTAATATTTCTGTCAGAGTGAGTTGGTCCTTTAAGGCGATTGAGATTCAGTGTCACCTGTGTCAGGTGTAGCCCGCCTCCCCAGGTGAAGGGAGTGAGGCCAGGGGTTGTCTGACAGAAGCATGTGACTGAAAATCTGATTTGCTGGGGAAAACAGCCAGGCCAGGGCCAAAGAGAAGGCTTCAGCTGAGTGACTCTTTAGCTGCCAGGCAGCGTAAGTCTACAGGGAGCAGGAGCTGCTAGGGAAATGGAACAAGCTTGCAATGAGGAAAGCCTCAGCAATGGCACAACGAAGAACCCCTTACTGAGGGTGAGTGCCAGCTAGGAAGGCTGACCGGAAGATTTGTTTCCTTTTGAACTTTGTAGAAATAAACCAAGCTCCCCAACGGAGAGAGGTATTAAGAAAGCACCTGTGGTGTGAAGTCAGATTCACTGGATAAGAAAGGGAAACTGAGGCAGCATCAAACCCTCCCCTCCCCCCAGGTCAGATCAGATAAGTCCTGTGATACAGCTTTTGTTAAATGAAATTGTTGGTACCCACCTACCACTTAGCAACCTATAAAAGCCTACTTGTCCCCCAACTGAGCATTCTAACTGTCCTGGTTTTCCACTGAGTAGCTTCACAGATAGGCCTTTCTCTATCTCATAATTGGCCCTGTGCATAAAATCAAACTTAGTGTAGATGAACGATCTTGGTGAGATGTCCCAAGGCCAAGCCAGTCTTTGCAATAAGAGATGGCAAATAAGGACTACAATAACCTCCAAATACATGAGTAACACCATTTCCTGCCTTAATCCTATATATCTGAAATAGCTGTCCAAGCTGCATCAAATTGAATACAAACAAACAAAATCATGTGGACTACAAACCATCCCCATAACACGAGTTTGATAGAGTAACTTTATGGAGGATTTAAAAGACGGGCCAAAATCGGGTTTGTAATGGAGAAGCAGTTCCATTAACTATGCAGATGCTACATTTGGGGAGGGATAGCGCAGTGGTTTGAGCATTGGCCTGCTAAACCCAGGGTTGTAAGTACAATCCTTGAGGGGCCATTTAGGGACCTGGGGCAAAAATCTGTCTGGGGATTGGTCCTGCTTTGAGCGGGGGGTTGGACTAGATGACCTCCTGAGGTCCCTTCCAACTCTGATAGTCTATGATTCTACCGAGTCTCCCAAACACCATGTAATCATTTGAAGGAATAAGTGTGTGGAAGGTCTGGCAACAGGGGTAGTTTTGTGTCCAACCTCGTTTGCATTTTGAGGGCTATGCATAAATATGCAGCGTGCAGTTCTGCACCTGCCATAGTTGATGTGAAAATCTTCGGGCAAGTTAAACAGTTCAAGTATTGTGCATGTAGAGTTTATGCCCACATAGCTGGTGTTCACTGAGTCAAACCTTCAGGTTATTAGGGCATGTTGTTTACAGGGGTAGACTTTTCAAAAGTGCCTCAGCGATTTAAGAGCTTAAGTCCCATATTTTGAAAATGGGTCTTAAACTTCTGAGGGGCTTTTGAAAATTTTATCTGATACCTCAGTGTATAGATATCTTTAAAGAAACACTTTCATTCCTCCCATTTACAACCTCTTGTCTGCTAGTTTCTGATCCAACTCCCGTGCAAGTTGGATGGAGCTTTGTAGGTGTTACATTCCATTAAACTGATTTTCCCCCTGCTAAGCAAGAGGAGGCTATCTTGAGTTCAAGCCCTTAGCAGAGGACTTAAAATTCCTGTGTGCCACTGAAGCATGACAAACAATAGGCAGTTCTGAAATAATTGTGATAGGGATTATCCAGTGGACGTAGTAAGGCTCATACTGTGAAAAGGGTTTAGGATATTGGCAAGGAAGGGAGGAACCAGATAGGATTTTAAAAAGGGGGCTTCATATTTATTTAGATTTACAGAAGTGCCATCAATATGTCCCATACAAGTGCAGCCATTTAAAATGACCCACCACAAATCCCCATTGATGATTCCTCATCTGTAGAGTTACAACTTTCTCCCGCCATTTCCCATTTTCAAATATCTGGGGTGGAAAAAAAACATGAGCCTTGCGATGGCATATGTTAAATGAATTAACAGCTTGCTACCTGATAGGTCTCAAAATGTAATTATAAAGGGAGGATCATTATCAAACAGGTGCATTTCTAGTGGGGTCCAGTAGGGATCAGTTCTTGCCCAACGCTAGTCAACATTTTTATCAATGATCTGGAAAAAAAAAACAGTAAAATCATCACTGATAAAGCTTGCGGCTGACACAAAAATTGGGCAGAGAGGTAAATAATGAAGAGGACAGATCACTGATAGAGAGCGAATTAGATCACTTGGTAAACTGGGTGCAAACAAACAGTATGCATTTTCATATGGCTAACTGTATACATCTAGGAACAAAGCATGTAAGCCGTGCTGGGAAGCAGTGACTACGGACAAGATTTGGGGGTTGTGGTGGATAATCAGCTGAACATGAACTCCCAAAAGGGCTAATTTGATCCAGAGCAACTCGACTAGGAGTAGAGAGGTAATTTTACTTCTATATTTGGTACTCGTGCAACCACTGCTGGAAAACTGTGTCCAGTTCTGGTTTCCACAATTCCAGAAAGAGGTTGAAACTGGAGAGAGTTCAAGAAAGAATGATTAAAGGATTAGACAACATGCCTTATAGTGATAGATTCAAGGAGCTCAATCAATTTAGCTTAACAAAGAGAACGTCTAGGGGTGACTTGATTAGTCTAAAGCAGTGGTGGGCAACCTGCGGGCTGTGTGCGACCTATCAGGGTAATCCACTGGCAGGCCGTCAGATAGTTTGTTTATATTTGCATGGCCGCCCGCAGTGGCTGCAGTTCACCTTTCCCGGCCAATGAGAGCTGCGGAAAGTGATGCGGGTCACAGAGAACTGCAGGCGGTTGTGCAAATGTAAACAAACTGTCTGGCGGCCTGCCAGCAGATTACCCTGATGGGCTGCAGGTTGCCCACCACTGGTCTAAAGTACCTGCCAGGGGAATAAATATTTAATAGTGGGCTCTTCCGTCTATCAGAGAAAGGTATAACATGATCTAATGGCTGGAAGTTGAAGCTAGACAAATTCAGAGTGGAAATAAGGTGTACATTTTTAACAATCAGAGTAATCAACCATAGGAACAACTTATCAAGGTTGTGGTGGATTCTCCATCATGGCAATTTTAAAATCAAGATTGGATTTCCCCCCCCCCCCAAAAGATCTGCTCTAAGAATGATTTTGGGGAGGTTCCATGGCCTGTGTTATACAGGGATCAGACTAGATCACAGTAGTCCCTTCTGGGTTTATAGTCTATGAATCAGAGTCCTGAAGATGGCTTTCAAGTGGATTGATCTAGAGATTGACTAATAGTTAGAGTAGCCCTGCTATGTAGTGATTAAATAATGGTGTATCTAATGGTCAAGGGTATGGCAGGTGTTCTGAAGTAGTGTTTTGGTCCATATACATTGCCTTGCCCTTTGAGCAAAGTTGGAGCTATGGATTTAGGAGTCCACTTTAAGTGTAAAGGTCTGACGTTTTAGTTATTTATTCAGCTTGGATAATGGCCACAAATACATGCAAAGCCAACAAAAACTCATTGCTAGTTTCATCTTTCTGTTGAAGAACAAAATGTCTTGTATTTGATAGCATTTGTCCTAGGAAACATTAGTGGATATTTTGTATGATACACAGCATAATAAGGCTGTTCTAGTGCAGTATGTCCGCGTACTTGTTTGAGTATCTTTCATAATACTGATAATAATCCACTATTCACAATTAGATATAGTTCCGATTTCTCAAATGCTTGAGTGATCATTTTCTTTGGTAATTGAGTTCCCTGTATAATTGCACCGCTCTGATCACCCACTCAGAAAACTAAGCATATTAATTTGAAAACTGCATGAAAGCCTGGCCAGAATAATGGCTACAGAGTAATTGGAAGGAAATCTTCTACAAAGACATGTTTTCATCTAATAAAACCTTCCCTGACGGTTGCATTGCATGCCACCAATGTGACATGAGATCTAAAATATGTGTGCGTTTAAAAACTGTTGTGGTAGATAAAGCTTAAGCATTCTGAGATCCCTGCAGTAGCATTTAAAAAAAAATCTTTTAAATCTTTTAAGAACCACATACTTTCGCATACCTTCTAGGGGTCAGTTTTGGGTCTGGGAAAGTGAGAAACTGAGAACTTCACTCTGAAAAATTATGCATCGGTAAGTATCCATATATAATATGAGAGAGAGAAAAATACACTTGCATCAGTATTACTGTTATATGTATTATGTTAAAGGCCCTGACAAAAGTTGTGGCCCCATTGTGCTAGGTATTATACAAACACATAGGAAGAGACACAGAGAGGGGAAGTGACTTGCCCAAGGTCATGCAGTTGGTCAGTGGCAGAGCTGGGATCAGATCTTAATTCTCCTGACTTGTCCAGTGTCCTTTCCATGTGTCTGTATTTGGTATAAATGAATACAAAGCTTGACTTACTATGCAGGGCTGTAAACTCAGAGGTACTGGTGCCCAGTTCACAGTCAAGAGCATAGTTTGACTAGTTAATCTAGTCTCAGTGGAACAGTTCTCATGTGAGCATCAGACTTTTTTCTAAGGTGGCTGTCTAGGTTCAATATCCATGTATGTTCAGACAGAGTAACAGATGCCAATATCATGTGAGATATGTCCCTAGAGTGTTTTTCAAACCACACCATGACTTCATTAATTCATACTATTGAGCTTTGGGCCTGCAATGGGCTTCACTTTGGTGGGAATTCTTCCCTTTTTTCACCTAGTCTGAGATTTTTCAAAGGAGTCTGAAAGAGTTAGGCCCTCAACTCATATTGAAACTGAATGTCTCTGGGCCACTAGATCTCTGGTGTGGAGGGGAGGGCCTGTGTGTATAGGCCAACATTTTCAAACTTGACTACCTAAAGTTAGGCTTTTAAATCCATATCTGGTCTGGTTTTGCTCCCTCGTTGGTTTTCTGGCCTATTTTCTTCCCTTCCCGCAATACACCAGAGTGATTACGTGACTTGCCCTAGTTCAGAGAGCAAGCCAGCAGCAGAGACAGGGACCTGAAACCTGCCTGAATTCACAGGTAGGTACCTATGTAAGTTACCTGCTTTTTTAGAGTTGCTGAGGATCCGCAGCTTCAATTAAAGTCAGTGAGATCTGTGGGGGCTCAGCCCCTGTGTAAATATTGGGCTGTTTACACAGATGTTTGTCGACACAGGATTATCCACTTCTAGATCCACAAATGGTTGGTGCAGAGGTGTTGTTCACAGGAAGGATACCTCAGGCATTTGATGCAGAACTGTACTCTGGTAAGCAGGCAAATGCAGTTTATTCTGGCTGGGAGACGGAGGTGAATCAGGCACCCAAACCATATTGAAAATACACTGGAAGTTGATTGTTCTCTCTCTTGCTGTCCAATGAAAAAAAAATCTCGGTGTCTGAGTGTTAAATGACAGTGACATCTTCCTAGATATACTACAGCATAATATAAGTTCAAGGTTGTTGCCATTTGCTGTTCTTGTCTGCATACTGCAGGCAGTGTAAACTGCTACCATGCAGTATCTTGCATTAATCCTGCATCTCTGAGCCATATTTAGAGCTGCACTGACACTGGTCACGCTTGCCTGTTGATGCAGCAAGTTCTAGAATGGCAGGGTAAAGAGCAGGGAGGTTATGCCATGTAGAGGGGGAGGTGAGTACCCCCAAAGAAATGCTGGAACAAAACACCTTTGCAGTGTTAAATAAGGCACAAGGCAGCAGCTCGACTGTATACCTTGGCAAGTATCTGCCCCGTATTTCCTATCCAGCGTAACTACCACAGGGCAATGATGTGTAGCAGGACCCGAGGCTGAAGCTAAAGGACGAAAAACCTTTGTTAGATATAAATAAGTTAAAACAAAGAAATACATTCTGGGCATCTAGACATAACCTTGGTATTACATTTCTGCTTGATAGGTTGGCTTAATGTGATGTAATAACAATAGGCTGAATTTTGAGGCATTTTTCCCCCTGCCCCTTTCAGCTAAGTCAGTTTCAGTTTTTGCATGAAACTGGAAACACCTATTGTCTCCCTTCTACCAGTCAAAAACGTCCTTGGCAAAAAACACGTTTTCTGTATCAAAAAATGCCCTGGAACATTTGTCTTTCTCTCAATCCCACATCACCCTATTGGCTGATAGGACAAACTATATGTTCGTGTGTGTGTGTAGAAGTAGAATTATAAATATTAACCAGCATTGATAGCAATAGCAGTAAAATACGACCTGGGCTGGGGGAATAGGTCCTGAGAATGTGGTGTTTTGCCTGAAGCAGAGGGCAAGATGTATAATCAAAGTAACGATTTTTACCAAAGATTTTCTGTGGTTCTCATTTTCACTGACTGTTGGTATTTGTCTCATTAATTCTTGCTGAATGTCTTCCATTTGTAATCCCACCACCTATTATCTTACCTCTTGGTTCGCAAGCTCCAGTGCTGCCTTAGCTAAAATGGGATACAGCAAGAGTAAACTTTGGGGTTTTGGAGACGTTATCTTTCGGGTGGAAGGGGTGTGTGTGTGTCAGTATTTCCCTTTCCCGGATGGGGGAAATGCTTTGAGGTAAATGTAATCTTAAGGCTTCTTCCCCTGCGGTCCCTTTCCCTAGTAGGAACAAGGCTTTGGAGGAGGAAGAGGCAGTGTGAGACATCTGAGACAGCTGGCCGGTCTCCTTCACAGCAGCCAGTTTCCTCCTCTAGCCGGAGACATCTGGGTTGTTTGGCTGCTCTCCAATATGCCAGCCATGTCCTTTCTGTCACACCGGCTGGCTCCTTCATCCTCTGGGAGACCTGAATGCTAGCCAGCTCCTCTCCCGCAGCAGGACTCATTGGCTTTCTTCAGAGGCTAGCTGCTGGTGCTGGCTTTTTTCAGCATTTGGGGTGCTCAGAACAGGGCTTTTGGTTCAGACATATTTTTAGTTAGATCTGTGTGTATATATTATGGTGCGTGCTCTCTCTCACACACACACTTTGATACGTGTGTGTGTGTATGTGTGTGTATGTATATATGTGTACGCACCCAGTAATGTTCAAGTGGATTTCAAAATTAGTCAAAGCTAGTTCACCATCCCTACCAATAAACTGTAGGCATGGTTATTTTTTTTTCTTTTTCTTTTTCACTGTTACAATGAATATCTTGCCTACCAGTCAGAAGGGAAAAGCTGTGTGCACTCTACCCATCTAACTGTTAAGCTAGTGTTAGACAAACTTAAACTGGCCTGTGAGCAAGTGGAATTCCCTCTGTTCTAAAGAGCATTTACATACAGAGCATAAAATTACCTTTGTCCCTTCCTGAAATGTTGGCTTTAATGATAAATAACACATAAACCTGAGCCCTGCAGGATTGCTTTTCTATGCCTTAGTTCGTTCACCCATTAAGAGACGCAATCCAATTAGGGTGACCAGGTGTGCGGTCTTCGACCGGAACACCTAGTCAAAAAGGGATCCTGGCAAAAAGGGATCCAGGCCGTTAAAGGTCCGGTCAGCGATGCTTCAGGGCTAAGGCAGGCTAGTCCCTACCTGTCCTGGCACCGCTCTGTGCCCTGGAAGCTGCCAGCAGGTCCAGCTCCGAGGCGGTTAGCGGGGGGGACACAGGGTACCGTGCGCTGCCCCAGTCCCGAGCACCACTCCGCACTCCCATTGGCTAGGAACCAGCCAATAGGAGCTGGGGGTGGGCAGTGCCTGCGGGCAAGAGCAGCAGCCTGTGGAGCCTCCTGTTCCCCCTGCCTATTAGTGCTGGACCTGTTGGCTGCTTCTGGGGTGAACACAACACAGTGTGAGGACAGGCAGGCAGGCAGCCTGCCTTAGCCCCACTGTGCCGCTGACCAGGAGCCCCAACCCTTTGCCCCAGCCCTGAGCCCCCTCCTACACCCCAAAGCCCTCATCCCCAGCCCATACCCCCTCCTGCACCCCAACCTCCTGCCCCAGCTCTGAGCCCCCTCCCGGCCTGGAGCCCCCTCCTGCGTCCCAAACCCATCATCCCTGGCCCCAGCCCAGAGCCCACACCGCCAGCCCATACCCCCTCCCATACCCCAACCCCCTGCCTCAACCCGCAGCCCCTCCCACATTCCGAATCCCTCAGCCGCAGCCCCCAGCCTGGAGCCCCCTCCTGAACCCCAAACCCCTCATCCCCAGCCCCACCCCAGGGCCCCCACCCCAGCTGGAACCCTCACCCCCTCCCGCACCCCAATCCCCTGCTCCAGCCCAGTGAAAGTGAATGAGGATAGGGGAGAATGAGCCACTGAGGAAGGGGGAATGTAGTGAGTGGGGGCTGGGCCTTGGGGAAGGGGTGGGGCCTTGGGGAAAGGGCGGGGCTAGGGTGTTCGTTTTTGTGCAATTAGAAAGTTGGCAACCCTAGCTCCAATCTCCGATATACTCTGGCTGGTGCTAACTGCATCTTTGTTCCAGGATGGCTCAACAGAAAGTATGCTACACTTCAGAGTTCAAGAACCTGATAACAGGATGACTCTGCATGCCTAGGAGGAGGGCCCCAGAGTCTGTTAACCTGTTACGTGTCCTGTTACTCTCTATACCCTTGGTCCTGTGAAACGTGAGGGTGAATGCAAACAAATAATTCTAGATGTGCATGAAGTACCAGATTTTCAAAAGAGGTCAACTCCCATTTATGCTCCTAAATAAGCAGCCAGATTTCAAAAATAGCTCACCGTGTTTGGGTGCTGAGGACTTGAAAATCTGTCCTTGAGCTTTTTGAGAATTTGGTTCGAAATTACTGCAGAGGGATGGGGAGATGAAAGATTTGCAAATCCAAACTACTTTTGTGAACTCAAAAAAAAAAAAAAAAAAAGAGCAAAAAAGTTTATTTGCAAAACTGCACTCCAGAAGATCCAACCCTAATGTCCTGTGTATATTTATGCACACAGTGTAGGTGAACTGTGTCTTAAGGAAGCCAATAGCAATCTTTGTTTTAATTGTACCATTGTAAGATACTCTTGTATGAAGCACATAATTCAGGGCAGGATCTGACTAAATTCAAGATTACTATAATAAACTGAGCTAAGAAGGAAAAACTGAACAAGCCATTTGATCATGAACTTCTTGCTTATGTCAGGCCTTTTGTTCTTCACGTGTCTATTTGACAACTTGATTCCTCAGTGCCTTGATTCTGAACATGACACGTTTGATATGTACAGTATTCCTGCAAGATAATTTTTTGTTAAATATTATACTTTAGTATTTGGGAAAGAGTCCAGGTCAGGAGCTGAATGTCTCTTTTTCCACTCCACTGACAACTCAAGGGGAAATGGCAGGACATGGGAAAAACAAGTCTTGATTTCCAACGTATGTCATTCAAAGTACATTATATATGTTGGCACATGGATTCTTTTTGGGCTGCCTTTACTTGTCCTCTAGTGAAGAAAGAGATGCACATTGACAAACCACTGAGGGAGTGTCAGTGTGGGGCTCAGGCATCTAATGTCAGAAGAATCTGAAGAAGTGAGGTTCTTACCCACGAAAGCTTATGCTCCCAGTACTTCTGTTAGTCTCAAAGGTGCCACAGGACCCTCTGTTGCTTTTTAATGTCAGTGTGGCTGTTCCTCTGAAGAGAGGTAGCTGGTCAAAGGAGAATTCAAACACTGAACATAAGAACATAAGAACGGCTGTACTAGGTCAGACCAAAGGTCCATCTAGCCCAGTATCCTGTCTACCAACAGTGGCCAATGCCAGGTGCCCCAGAGGGAGTGAACCTAGCAGGTAATGATCAAGTGATCTCTCTCCTGCCATCCATCTCACCCTCTGACAAACAGAGGCTAGGGACACCATTCCTTACCCATCCTGGCTAATAGCCATTAATGGACTTAACCTCCGTGACTTTATCCAGTTCTCTTTTAAACGCTGTTATAGTCCTAGCCTGAGAGTTTCTCAAGAATTCTGTCCACTAGGGCATCCATTTGGGATGAGGACTATCCATCAAAACATCTCTCAGCATATCACACATTCTAATTTGACAGAGTACTCTTCTTATTGGCAGATGGAGGGAGTCAGTTTTGCCATTGGTTTCACTGTCTCTTTCCGATAGGCATCAGCAACATGCCGTACCAGCATTAAGAAAAGTTACAATAGTAAAATGTCAGGTGATAGTTGCAGAAAAAGTATGCTTTTTGCTCTTGAAAAGCTTGCTAGTTTTGTCTTAGATAAATGCATAATCATATTTTAGTAGCTACAGTGTTTCCCATAGTGGTGTCTAGAGGAATGTGCAAATATTGGGGCAACTGGGATTTTTTAAAGGGAGACTACTGTATATAAAACAAAATACTGAATAGTTGTTTCTAATATGCAATAATTTGTGTATTATTCTTTGTAGACCTGACAGATTTGCAAGCCTCTATCAGCTCTCAGAAATGCAGATGCAGTTCCCACTGAAGTGTGCTTCAGTTTTCTCATGTGTAAAACAAGGATAATACTTTATTTCTCCCACTATTTGCATGTCTAGGCTATTTAGATTGTAAGGCTTTGGGGGCAGGGGCTCTCTCACTTTCTGTTTGTATAGTGGCTAGCAGAGAGGCCTTGATCTTTGTACAGCAATCATAGTACAGCAATATAAATAACAATGTGAAACGTTTATCGTTTTAAGGATGCTGAAAAGTAGATAGGAAGTGCTGAGTATGCTTTTTTGGAAAGGAAACTGTCAGCTGTAATTATGGAGAGACAATATTCCATTTCTCATGGGAAGGTTGCAACCACATGTCACAAGCTTTATTTTTGCATGTTCCCTCCCCAGAAGTGTGACCAGCATAACAGCAACCTTAACTTGCAATTACTTTGAAGCTTTTGGTCTGTTTTTTGAATATGTAAGAGAAAAGGTGTGAGGTTCTGGAACATAGGTTGGCCTGTGTTTGTAACTTTGATGCAGTTACATCACCAGCTAAACATCAGTGGTAGTTGTCCCACAACAGAAATATCCCGCTTGCTCTCTCCAGAGAGACCAACCCAAACTAAGATTTTTTTTTTAAATAGAGCATCCATTCTCCTCCTGACACTTAAAAATCATTCCATTTCATGAGGAAAAACACTTGCTCAGCTCTCGTCTGACACCATACTCTCCAAACAGGCAATTTCATTCAGCATTTTATTGACAAACCACTTTCATCACAATGCCTAGGGCAATATGGGTGCAATTCTATGAAAGAGTGATTTGAAACTTACATACAATCATTTGCGATTCCAAGGTAAATTCACCCGAAAGCTTATTTTAGTGTGAATGAGTTGTCAAGAAGCTTGATATGTGCCAAGCAGAAGGGGAAGGGGGAGGAGAATGGAATACATATTTGCATGTTGCAAGGATGGTAGCCATTGGATTTGATAAAAGGTAGCTTTTGGGGGTTTGTTGCTCTCTGAAGCCATTGATTTGCCAGATGATTAACCTCAAAAGAAATATGTCTTGTTTTTGATTCAGAAAGGCTGTCTCTGCCATGCATGTTTCCTTCAGAAGTAGAACCCATATGAAAGCTATTGAAGTGCAGCACTTTGCTGAGCAAGGCTGTAAGAGCATGATTTACAAAACACGTTTCCTTATTTTAAAATTGGTCATGTCTGTAAACATATGAATAAAAGACCTGACAGGCGCAGGTCGGATCATAAATATGCACCATCTCCTCCGGGGAGCTTGCCAATCTCTTAGATGCTAAGAGTTGCATCATTTTTATGCATACTGTTAGGACCTACATATCCAAATGTACCATAGGATGGTGTGCGTAGGTAACATATCTCACTAGTTCTGTGTTAGCAACATTTAACCTCTCACTAAAGGCTAGCACTGCTAGAACTGCTTATTTAAAAAAAAAAAAGGCTGAAACCCAGGTTTGGCTCAGAACTGATGGTTGGGAATAAAAATTATTATGCCACCTTTTTGCCACTGACTCTGGGGCTATTCTTCCCCCTCCTCCCCCTGATTGCAACATACATCAGCCTCAGAGCTCTTACAGACCCTAGCGGCCTTTATGTGCCAGGGATAGTAGGAGTACAAGGTACTATGCATATGCCTCTCATGACTCTTTTTTTGCCTCTTGCGCTGGGGGGCTGAAACCAGTATTATACCCCTGGGTGATTCCCCTATGCTGGCTCACATTTAAGCCAGCTTTCCAGACCCATTACATTACTGTCAGAGCAGCGCAAAGGGGACAGGACCTTGCCCAATATTCTCAGACATACCCAGCAGTTGTTTGCTCTTGAATAATTGGACCCCCACGAATAACTAATCCATTCTTGATTTTTTTTTTTTTGCAATACTATTCACATTTCAGAATTTCAAAAGCACGAATGTTAGTAAGGCATCCAACTCTCATTGGTTTTCCAAGGAATGGGGGCAGCTAACTCAGGTTCTCTTAAAAATCCCAACCTAAAATGTTAGGGCATACATTTTCAAAAGTTTAGATGTCCAACTTCATGCAGCTTGAGAGGCACTAGATTTTCAAAGGGGCGGGGGGGAATGCCCAGACCTTTCTGAAAATCTGGTTCTTTAAAGGGAGTCAGGTTCAGCACCCAAAAAAATGAGGCAACCAGAATCATTAGTCACTGAAAACGTAGGTATTCATTTCTCAAACCAGTAACTGCTAACATGGTACAACAAAGCACCTACGTACCAGCATGGCACCTCCTGCTGGCCGGTGTCTTCCTACTGGTACCGGCTTTCTGTAAATCTCCATCACTTGTAGCACTTCAGGCCCTGCGTCCCTCCCGGATCCCTGTGTCCCTTATCTTGGGGTGCTGCCCCACAGCAGTGCCCCCACACTCTGGGTCTCCCCTCCCTGAGGAACCCCAACCCCCTATACCCACCTTGCCCCAGTGGCTACTGCCAGTCGTCATCTAGGCCCTTCTCTCAGGTGCAAACTGCGGTCTGTCATGGCCACTCATCACTGGCAAGGGGGTTGGATCTGCTGCCTTTCTAGCCCCAGCTGCCTCCCTGCAGCCCAGTACCTAGGGCTACCATACGTCCGGATTTTCCTGGACATGTCCGGCTTTTTGGGCTCCAAATCCCCGTCCGGGGGGAAATTCCAAAAAGCTGGACACGTCCGGGAGAATCGGGACATGTGGGCGGCGGTGCTGGGCCGGGGGCCGGCGGGGCCGGGGGCACCGAGTGCTGGGGGCTGGTGGGGCCGAGCGCCGGGGGCGCCAAGCGCCGGGCGGGGCCGGGGGCCGGGGG